>NW_010526743.1:0-8583 GCF_000687285.1 Phaethon lepturus
ATATTAATATATATTTCTAATATATATTATATTAGAAAGGATGTTTCTATATACCTTCCTAAGGAGGGTATTGATATTTTTGTGTATACCTCATGCAGTCAAAACATAGCTATTCAAAGATGTTTATTACCTGACTTGGCCATTTTTGGTTTTCTTGAAAGCGAGCGCAGATTTATGACCCATAACTGCTTTGTGTATACAGGCCCTACATGGAAGAGCTACATCTCCTCCTTTTTTGAGTGGGTTAACAGAGTGGTGTTTCAAGCTACATGTGTTTAAGAGACTGTGTATGTTGGTAGAGACTTTCTATCCAACGTCTACACACAGAAGTCTATTCCACCTCAGCTAATCCAGTTCCAGGATGTGTTTGAAATCACCACACTCCAATAGCCCTCTCACTTACTAGAGTCAGCATCCAAACTTTAAAAAAAAAGAGGCAAAAAGAATCACTCTGCTCCTCTGATAAGCCCAGATTTTTCTGGAAAGTAGTTTGTAAATGAGGGGTGCAATTTTTTACCGGAATCATACAATTCTTTCTTCAGATACAGTTTACAAAAAAGAGCTACCTTTCATCAATCTAATTTCTGTCTTTTCCTGCAGTATAGAAGCATAGAGTACCTCGTGGCTTAACCCCAGCTGGCAACTGAGCGCCACACAACCGCTCGCTCACTCTCCCCTGGTGGGATGGGGCGAGAAGCAGAAAAGTGAAAGTGAGAAAACTCATGCGTTGAGATAAAGACAGTTTAATAGGTAAAGCAAAAGCCATGTGTGCAAGCAAACAAGGAATCCATTCACTACTTTCCACGGGCAGGCAGGAGTTCAGGCATCCCCAGGAAAGCAGGGCTCCATCACACCTCACGGTTACTTGGGAAGACAGATGCCATCACTCCAAATGTCCCCCACTTCTTTCTTCTTCCCCCAGCTTTTATAAGCTGAGCGTGATATCATATGGTATGGGATACCCCTTTGGTCAGTTGGGGTCAGCTGTCCCAGCTGTGTCCCCTCCCAGCATCTTTTGCACCCCCAGCCTTCTCACTGGTGGGGTGGGGTGAGGAGTAGAGAACGCCTTGACTCTGTGTAAGCACTGCTCAGCAATAACGAAAACATCCCTGTATTATCAACTGTTTTCACCCCAAATCCAAAACGTAGCCCCATACTAGCTACTGTGAAGAAAATTAACTCTATCCCAGACAAAACCAGCACATACTGTTGGGAACTTCGCGCCACACAACCGCTCGCTCACTCTCCCCTGGTGGGATGGGGCGAGAAGCAGAAAAGTGAAAGTGAGAAAACTCATGCGTTGAGATAAAGACAGTTTAATAGGTAAAGCAAAAGCCATGTGTGCAAGCAAACAAGGAATCCATTCACTACTTTCCACGGGCAGGCAGGAGTTCAGGCATCCCCAGGAAAGCAGGGCTCCATCACACCTCACGGTTACTTGGGAAGACAGATGCCATCACTCCAAATGTCCCCCACTTCTTTCTTCTTCCCCCAGCTTTTATAAGCTGAGCGTGATATCATATGGTATGGGATACCCCTTTGGTCAGTTGGGGTCAGCTGTCCCAGCTGTGTCCCCTCCCAGCATCTTTTGCACCCCCAGCCTTCTCACTGGTGGGGTGGGGTGAGGAGTAGAGAACGCCTTGACTCTGTGTAAGCACTGCTCAGCAATAACGAAAACATCCCTGTATTATCAACTGTTTTCACCCCAAATCCAAAACGTAGCCCCATACTAGCTACTGTGAAGAAAATTAACTCTATCCCAGCCAAAACCAGCACAGCCATGTAAATATGTCTCCTCTGGAAGCAGATGGCTTAGTTGTACTACTAACTGCATATGAAGACAGAATGGTTCAAAAATACCCTTATGGTTTTGGGACTTATGCCAGATTTTTTACATAAATACTTGGGACTTCAGTATACATTCCTTTTTTTTAATCAGTAGAAACATGCTGATATGAGAGGTGATTTTCTGCCAACATAGTTGTGCTGGTAACAGTTCTGATACACAGCTGTAGTAAATATTTATTTATTTATTACCAGCTGTTGAACTGAGCAAGTTGCATTGGTATGAAACAATGTTTTGTGTTTATTTATAAATATCTTTGTGTTTATTTATGTATTAATACAAACACACTTCCCAATGAATACCAGTAGTATTTTAGTATGAGACAAGGTACTTATTTGCCAGTGCCCGCATCCAGCAAGACCAGTACGGACAGTGATATTTGTGTGCGATTATCATAAACCAAAGTTCATCCAAATAGAGAGACCTGTCAGGCTGTAATACATTGGCTGAATTTGCCTCTTTACCATGGTCACAGAGTCCCAGACTTGCAGAGGTGGAAAGGCACCTCTTGAGGTCCCCTGGTGGAGGCCACCCAGTTCAGAGGAAGGTCAGCTTGTGCAGGATGCTCAGCACTGTGTCCAGTTGGGTTTTGACTGTTTCCAAGGGTGGAGACTCCACAGCCTCTCTGGGAAACATATTACAATGTTTGACCACCCTCACAGAAAAGAAGTTTTTTCTTATGTTTAGGTGGAGTTTCCTGTGTTTCAGGTTGTGCCTTCTGCCTCTTGTCCTGTCACTGGGCACTGCTGAGCAGAGCCTGGCTCCCTGTTTTTATTTCCTCCTAACCACACATTGATGAGATCCCCCTGAGCCTTGTCTTCTCCAGGCTGAGCAGTCCCCAGCTCTCTCAGCCTCTCCTCGTATGACAGATGTTCCTCATGGCCTTTCACTAGTTTCGCCCTAGCGAGTCCATGTCTCACTTGCACTGGGGAGCCCAGAACGGGACCCAGCACTCCCTATGTGTCTCTCCAGTGTGGAGCAGAGGGCAAGGGTCACTTCCCTCTACCTGCTGGTAACACTCCTCCTGATGCAGCCCAACATGCCGCTGACCGGCTTTGCCATGGGGGCACATTGCCAGCTTACATTAGGAATTATCTGGATTTTTCAGCGCAGATGAGATAAAGGTCTCTTCTGAAGGTGGGACATGGACTTCCAAATCATTAAGCTATTTCTGAAAATATCTTCCAGCCCTTTTTCCCAAAAGAAGGTGATGTGTGGTTGGGTTTGTGACCCAGAATCTAAGCAGTGGAAGGTTTATGGGTTCTTCTACAAAGTGATCACCTACAGCCTCAGGGAGTCATAGGCCGAGAGGGGCAATTGGGTCGTTAATTGACTCCTACTAGTCACCCCTGCACTGAACACAGTCGCATTCAGTGGTGTTTGGCTGATGTTTATCATCCAGAGAGCTGTCCTGTTTTGATTTGACATTCAAGAGATCTTGGTTCCATCTTGTATTTGGTCCAATAACGATTAACCATAATTTAGCTATGAGCATAGAACTTCTCATTCAAACTTGTCTAGCCCTGACTTCCAGACACTGGGGTTTGTTTGTCTTTTTATACCATTAACACCCAGTCCTGTCTCCTTCAGAAAATGCCTATCAAAAGTCAAGCTGATCTCCTTTCAGGCCAAAGTTTTGTGCCCTTTTAATCTCCCAGTGAAAGACATTTTCTCCAGCGTACATATATGCCTCTTCATTTTTAAAAACTGAATCTTCTATTTCAAGCTGGAAGAAGGGCTTATGCACCCAATTTTTGCCTGTTTTTTCCAAATATATCAGCTGGTCAGATAAGATACGAACTCTACGTACACTGAACTGCCTCTTCATTTATTCACTGTTCTTTAAAAAATAGAGTAGAAACTTTAGGGCATAAGTTCATGTGTTTGCAAACATCAGGCCACTATGAAAAACAGATATGTTCTTCCAGATAATAATCCAGATGTGCAAATGGACTGGATTAGAGACAACACCATAAAGAATTATAATCAGTAGTCATGCAGTTGATCCCTTCTCAAAAAAAAATTTATTGCAGGAAAAGAGGTATGCCAGAAAGATCATCTTCCAGAAATTTAACCAGATAAGCTAGAAGGTCCCTAACAGCATGTCTGCCATAAAACCTCATTAATAGGGCCCTTAATAGCTTGAGATGAATCTTAGAACTTAAGACCTCCTTGAACTATGTTACTGCTCCTGTGTTCTCTTCCAGATCTCAATGCACCTCTCAGGAGCTGCTCGTATCCATTGCCTCTTCCATGTCCTGATTGACAGTGCTTGTTGCAAGCAAATCCTAGTATGCTGCAACAGCAAATACAGCAGAGAATCAGTTGTCTAAATGAGATACATGCTGTGATTGTGGTGAAGAAAAATGACAGGTCAAGGCCTGCAGCATTTTCTGCTCACAGCTAATATTAAGCATTTTCAAGTAAGTGGATGTCAGGCCCACAATTTCAGATGTAGTTAGAGCTGCAGCAGAAGAGAAGGTAAGAATCAGTACAATTTCTTTGTTTAATGACTCTGCTTTCAGATACTTTTATATTATCCTTTCACTTATTATTTCCACAGTGTAATCAAAGAAAGCTTCAGTCCTAGTTTCAAGAAGTCTTGTTAAACATTACAACAAGTTTTAAAAAAAAGGGAGACAAGACGTTGGCCTTCCTGCTATGAATAGAGTGTGTAAAAGAGAAAACTCATGTCTGAGATCATGAGAGCCACTAGTGAAGACAGCCACGAGGAAAATTGTGTATACTGAGTTTTAAAATGTTACTGATAAATGGCCCACATGATGTAAGACTCATTGCTCTGAATCTACAGACTGTAACGACATTTGGGATAAATGTCACTCAATCTTGTTTTCATGGTGGAGAAGAAAACACAAATCAAAGCTGTGGTTTTTTTTCACTCAGAAATTAATGTTTCTGTACCCAAAATAGTGACTAGAGTAAAGACCTACACTTTGGGTTTGGGGCTTTTACTTTTTCTTCACTGATTTTTTGATAATTAGTGACCTACATTTGTAGAGGTTTTCTTTTTCTCCCCCTGCTCCCAACTGGACTCACAGATTCCTGTGACTCATGGAAATTTTTAAAAAACAAACCACCAAAAGTGTGATTTTAGAAGTATCAGTTACAGTTTCATTATCAGTTATTAGAGGGGATTCCACATACTTTTGGTGCTATGGAAAGGAGGACTCCTTTGCTCATTAAGGTACAGGTAAACATCAGTTCTAGGAAACTGTCTTTAATTCCAAAGCTAGACCTCTCATCTGTGTCCCTGGCTTTGAGCTGTGATCTTGATACCAGAAGCTCTTTTGATTCCACCAAATCAGACCCATCCAGATCCTGGAGATTTTTGTAAAATCAAGATTCATTAAGATTTCCTTCAAAGTCAGGCCTCGATTTCTCTTTTAACATGCTCAGTGTTCACAAGTAATTATTCATCCCAGACTTGCCCCTAGTTATGTTAAATAGCAAGACAACCACTGGACTCCAAGGTTAACTGCAGACTTCGGTTTATTTATGCAGTGTTTCTAACCCAATGTGACTGGAACAAAAATGCATGTCTTGTTTGGTCTTTCGGGAAAGGAGCAAGATGCAGGGATCTGTGTTTGTTCCCAGCTCTTCAGTGCTCATTTTAAATATTGATAGGATAGTTTTGTAAAATGGTTGCGATATTTGCCCACTTTTCTAAAATCCTACTACTGTGAATGCCAACATTAATTAAAATTACTGCATTAATAACACTATTATTCACCGACACAGTATGCTACGCTACGAGGAGGCAGTTACTGCATTAATAACACTATTATTCACCGACACAATATGCTACGCTACGAGGAGGCAGGCCTCACTCATCTTGCACTGCAGAGAGAAATGTCTGTTTACCAAACAGAGCCTGCTAACACAAGTCTACGTTGCGCACAAAAATGTGCATCGGGCATTTCCAAACCAGCCACTCAGGGTAGGAAATCCCAGAATTTAAGTTACCTTTGCAACTCTATTTTAGTCGGTCTGTGCCTTAGGAGAGAGTCCTTTCACAATCTCACAACAACTTTTTCCACCTCCTTGCCGGCGCAGGCTGCAAAGCTGGTCGCCTGGTGGGCCGCTATTTGGGCTTTCGTGTCCTCCCCTTTGCTCAGTGCCTAGCCTCACACTTTACCTGCTACTCAAAAACAGCCCTGAAAATACAATTACTCACAGGCTCTTGCTCTTGCCTCATTCTTAAAGCATCTGCATATCTTTGAATGTCAGCTAATCCTTGTTCGTGAGCCCTGCAACATGAGGGGGTGGTACCATCCACATTTTACACATGGGGAACCGAAGCACAAAGTGATTAAGGTCAAAAGTTTCCATGACTTCTGCGTACTCCCTAGGACCTGATTTCTCAGTTTGTTTAATACTCTGCTTTCTGTCCCCAAAGCACGGCACGCATTACCTCAGCTACAGCTGTGAGCCCTCCGCACTCCCTCACGCCAGACCCACAATCTCCGCCCGCCCGGGCGTCACGCTAGGAGCACCCAGCCGATCGCCACCTCTGACGAGGTAGGTTTCAAAAACTTGCCCGGCACAGCACGGAAGTTTTGCGGCCAAGAAGAGGATAAAGTACGGTTTCCCAGGCCAGCGTGCGACCGCCTTCCCCAGGCGGCCGTGCTGGCTCCCGGTGCGATCCCCGCCCTCGGCCTGCAGCTTCAGAACCAGACGGCGAGCAGGGCAGAGGCCCTGGACACACGGGGGATGTCCTGTCAGCGCCGCCTCGCATCCCCCACTCCCCCAGGACAAATGTCGTATGTGCTGTGAAGGAGACAGGCAGTCTCACGTATCGCGCTGAGTGACTTTAATGTTCTTTCGCTTCAGGGAGAGCGGTAGGAAGTGTGGGACAAAGCTAATGGATAGTTTGTCCATTAGAATAAAAGGATATCTGGTGTAGAAATGGCAAAACTCAAGGGGCTTGAACATCAATCCAGGCTCAAGCACAGATTGGGTAGCGGGGCACACACGTCTCTGCCCACTGCCTCGCATTTTCTCCTTTTCATTCCTCACTCCTCCTTGTTCAGGTTTCACCTGTTTCTTTCTTATCCCTCTAATTTTATTCTCCTCAACTTTCAATCTCCATTCCACAAGCTTCTCCACCAAGCTCCAGGCTCCCTACTTTACCAAGTTCCAGTCCTCTTCTCTAGCCTCCTGGCCTTCATCTCTTCAAAATTCATCATATTGGCCATTTTGCTGATAGCCTTCATCTTCCCTGTTCTTTGTTTTACAGCTCCTCATCATAGCATTTTCCCTAGGTTCCTCCTATCCCTGTCCCACTCAGTTCCTTCCTTGACTTGATCTTTTGTTCTCCAGTCATTTCCTTTTCTCATCACGTATTTTAGCTCCTAATAAGAGTTGACTCCTTCCTATTTTCACCAATTCCCCAGTCCCAGTGGTTTCTATTCTAGTACCACAGATGAGTGAATTGCTTGACTGAATTGCTTCCCTTACGCAGCTTCACAGCTCCTGGTTTCCCATCTCCTACAGAAGAAACTGTCCCATGTCCCCAGTTTTCCCCTCTCTGAAATTGAGCGTTCTTCAACTTTAGATACCAGAAATCACCACTGAGTCTCAGCTGCCACTCAAATAACACCAGCATCTACCCAAGTCACAAATATTCCCCTCTTCTACCATGCTTGCCAGCAAGACAAAGGCCACTAAGAGCACAAGCTAGAGAGAAGCTGCCTTATTTCCTTTGCATTGCTTCCCACCTTAATTTGGACTAGCGGGGGGCAAGAACTGTAGGAGGTCCAGCCTTGCCCTACAGGTCTGGGCTGCAGCGAACCTTCTCTGGGTCACCCTGCATGCTTGCACCCTGTGGGCAACACTGGATCTGCGAGGAGATGGCATATGCTCCATCACACTGCAGGGAGCACACAGTTGCAGGACGGCAATTTACTCCAGTTCTGGGTAAACCCGGTTTGATGGAAGAACTGAAAAATCAATTTAAAAAGTGGTTTGATCTGGAGGAAAATGCAGATTTTTCTGTTCCTTTTATTAACCTGAAAAATTATATTCACTTGCATTTTTACTCATTAGAAAACCTTTCATTTCCATTTACAGCATTAGAAACACGAAAAACAAAGGCCACAAAGTGAAGAACAAGGAGGCAGTGCTGTAGCTTCCTGCCTTTTAACTAAGGAGCCTGTGGTTAACTTTTTGGTATGTGAGGAGACCCGGGCTCTTCTTCCACAGCTAATTATCACCAGATCATATAGTCCCAGGTAAGGTGCTCCCAACCTTGCATGTTGAGACTACTCTATTTAGAAATATTTAACTATTAATAGGAGTAACCTCGGTAAGATTCCTCATTGTTAGTCTATGATTAAGCCTAACTCCGAGGTGCTTTCTCTCCTAGAAAGAAAATAAATAATTACTTATTTAAGTGCCACAGTTTGAGCAAGAGGGACTGAAAGACTCCTCCTGCATACTCTGTGCCTCAGTATAGCTCAGAGGTTTCCTTATTTCACCAAGGAGGGTAAAGGAAATCTAGGTTTGCCTCTGTCCTCACCTAGCTTTCTGTGGCAGAGGCAGAAATCAAACAGTGCCAACAGCATTCTGTACATGTGACCTGCCCTGGGCCACCGGACGACAGCGGGAATTGCCACTTCCACTCATGTTCACGCTGAAATATTTTCCAGGCGCAAGTATTTGATCTGACTCCGGATGGTTTCAGGTCAACCAGAATCACAGAATCACAGAATCACAGA
>NW_010526744.1:0-1868 GCF_000687285.1 Phaethon lepturus
TGCTCTTATTCCACATGGGCACAAATGATACTGCCAGGAGAAACCCAGACAGTATCAAAAGTGGCTACAGAGTTCCGGAGGTGGTAATCAAGGGCATGTGGGCCCAGGTGGTGTTCTCCTCAATCCTGCCAGTGAGGGGAAAGGCTATGAAGAGAAAGGCACTCATAGGACAAGTCAATAATTGGTTGCAGAACTGCTGTTGGTGACCACGTTTTGCGTTCTATGACACGAGAACCTGTTTGCAGATCAGCATCTGCTCAGGAGAGATGCGATCCACCTCACTAAGTGGAGCAAAGCTATTTTTGCCAGTGGGCTGGCTGACCTCATAAGGACGGGCCTAACATGAGCAAGATGGAGGAGGAGAGGGAGACCAGCAGTCCTGTGAGGGAGTGACGGAGAGGATTGCTTAACAAAAGGCATGGGGTGGTGTGCCAGGAAGGGGTCACAAAGTCAGCAAAATGGGGCTTGGGTGGGGTCACCTGCAGCACTCGCATGCGAGCTAGGAAGTGCCTACAAGGCACCATTACAGAGAAACCCCCCAAAGCCTCTCCAGGAGCTCAACATGCTGGATATGGGATACGGGCTCTTTAGAAAGAACAGTGGTGGGACACGGGCTCTTTAGGATGGACAGGAAGGGAAGATGTAGAGGGGAGGTGTCCTTTGTGTGAGGGAGCAGCTGGAGTGCATGGAGCTCTGTCTGGGCATGGATTGAGGAGCCAACTGAGACTTTAGGGGTTGCAATTAAAGAGAGGACTGACAAAGGTGACGTTAGGGTGGGTGTCTGCTATAGGCCACCCAACCAGGAAGAACAAGTGAATGAGGCCCTCAACAGACAGATAGAAACAGTCTCACGTTCGCAGGTCATGGTGCTCATGGGGGGCTTCAAGCACCCTCATATCTGCTGGAGGGAAAACACAGCAGGACATAAGCAACCCGGAAGGTTCCAGGAGTGCATTGGCGATGCCCTCCTCCACCTCGTGACAGAGGAGCCAACAAGGACAAGTGCTCTGCTGGACCTTAGACTCACCAAAAGGGAGAGGCTCTTTGGAGGCGTGAAGGTCAAAGGTGGCCTTGGCTGCAGGTGATAGAGTTCAGGATCCCAAGGGCAGGGAGAAGGGTCAAAAGCAAGCTCGCAACCCCAGAGCTCAAAAGAGCAGACTGGCCTCTTCAAAGGTCTTGTTTGGAAGACTGAAATGGGATACGGCCCCAGAGGGAAGAAGCGCCCAAGAAAGCTGATTACTCGTCACCTCCCTCAAGCTCAAGACAGCTCGGTCCCAATGAATAAGAGGTCAGGCAAAAATGCCAGGAGGCCGGCATGGGTGAACAAAGAACTCCTGGCCAAACTCAATCACAAAACGGAAGCATACAGAGTGGGGAAGCAAGGACAGGTAACCTCGGAGGAATACAGAAACATTGTCTGAGCACCCAGGGACGCTGTTAGGCCAGCTAAAGCCCAACTGGAAGAGACTCTGTCCAGGGATGTTAAAGGCAACAAGAAGGGCTTCTATAAATACATAGGTGACAGAAGAAAGACTAGGGAAAATGTGGGCCCATTGCTCAACAAGATGGGGGACCTGGTTACACAGGACACGGAAAAGGCTGAGGTACTGAATGCTGCCTTTGCTTCAGCCTTTTCTAGCCAGACTGCCCTTCCGGAATCTCATATCCCAGAGCGCAGGGGGAAAGGCTGGAGCAAGGAGGATGTGCCCTTGGTGGAAGAGGATCGGGTCAGGGGATCCTTAAGCCCACTGCACATCCACACATTCATGGGCACTGATGGGATACACCCATGAGTGCTGAGAGAGCTGGCAGAAGTCATTGCAAGACCACCCTTGATGATCTTTGCTCGATCATGTCAATTGGGGAAC
>NW_010526745.1:0-3032 GCF_000687285.1 Phaethon lepturus
CTGGCATCTAGCCAGGCTCAACCCACCACACCTACTGAGACAGAAAATCACTTAATGAGCAATCCTAGCATTGAAATTCTCTCAACAACTTTTAAAAATATAAATTATGCAGTGAACTCATATAAATTGCCTATTATTTAACTGGAGTGATTCACTTCAACAAGCTTACATGGAGATTTGTGGGGTGGAAGGCTTTTTGCTATTAATTCACCACCATTGAATGGACAGTGCTGTACACTTTTTCTGAAAGCAATTTTGAGCAATAAAGGTGACAAAATGGGTATTTTGACCCAAAGCCTGTGAGATGAGTAGAAAAAAAAAAAATCAGAGTTTTAATTAACAAGGAAGAAAAAACTTTACATCCAGTTTATATCTAACTGACCCTCCCTACTGTTTGTGTTATTTCAATGTGTAAACATGGCTGGATTGCCCATTTCACCAGACATTTCCCTGCAGAAGCTCTGCAGGGAGGGCTCTGCTCTGTGCACTTGAAATGCTGTGACACAGAGTTGAGTTAAAGGCCTGACCCTGCACATGCATCCAGTTTCCCTGACAAAGGCAGATGTATAAGAAAGGTTTTAAATGAAGTTGAACAGAACTTAGGTGGCTGGGAAGAACACGTTTATCCTCTATTTCTATTTTTCTTCATCTCTTCCATCTGTCTGGCCAAATGTCTTTTGTGTCTGCTGTGTCTTATCTTCAACAAATGCAGAAAAAGGTTCTTTTTAAGATACCTCTAAGGTATGAAGGTGCACTCACTATAGAGCCTTCAAGCCCAAGGTGCCAAGCAGCTCAGTAGCTTCAGGACTGTGACATTGCCTTTTACATGATGGTGGGGGGATTTGGGGATGATCTGTTGCAGGGGTGGGTGGGAGGAAGCCACTTTTGCTCACCTATTTTGTCCAGTCCTACAGGGAGTTTGCCCAGCTTACGGTAATGTGTGTTTTCTGCCTTGCACTACAGTGTGTACACCTCAGACTACAGGGCAGAACTACTTGAGGTAGCTGCAACTGGGGAACTTCCTGTTTTGAAATGCAAATTCTTTGAAGGTAGACACCCTCTTCTATCTTGGGAGGAAGCCACTTTTGCTCACCTATTTTGTCCAGTCCTACAGGGAGTTTGCCCAGCTTACGGTAATGTGTGTTTTCTGCCTTGCACTACAGTGTGTACACCTCAGACTACAGGGCAGAACTACTTGAGGTAGCTGCAACTGGGGAACTTCCTGTTTTGAAATGCAAATTCTTTGAAGGTAGACACCCTCTTCTATCTTTTTTCAAGCATCTGTAGTAATGCTACCATGCACCTCAGCTAAGCAGAAGAGATAATCTGTATCACAACAGAAAGGGAAGCCTTAGAAACTACACCTTGTGAAATGCTAAAGTGCATTTTTTACTCATTTTTACTTTTCTTCGCTATCTTTCTCATATATTCTTTCATTTTAACTGCATTATGATCATGTTAACTAAAGCTGATCTGTATACAAGAGAAAACCTAATTTTTGCTCTTAGAAGCATAAAGAAGCTTTTAAACCATTACACAAACCTTTTGTTAACTATTTCCTTCCTTTATTTCAACATGGGACTCGATTCTACAATTGGGGAAGCACATACAATGTGTGTATACTATAGCAGCTACCTAGAGTGTGGTTCCAGCTTCAGCAAGTCAGGTCCCTGATGGATTGTACTGTGCTCCTTAAGTCATCCCAGTTCAACTGCACAGCTATACTCCAAGCTAGCTCTGGGGGTGCTGGTTGACAGCCGGCTGAACATGAGCCGACAGTGTGCCCAGGTGGCCAAGAAAGCCAACAGCGTCCTGGCCTGTATCAGGAATAGTGTGGCCAGCAGGAGTAGGGAAGTGATTGTGCCCCTGTACTCGGCACTGGTGAGGCCGCACCTTGAATACTGTGTTCACTTTTGGGCCCCTCACTACAAGAAGGATGTTGAGGTGCTGGAGCGTGTCCAGAGAAGGGCAACGAAGCTGGTGAGGGGTCTGGAGCACAAGTCTTATGAGGAGCGGCTGAGGGAACTGGGGTTGTTTAGTCTGGAGAAGAGGAGGCTGAGAGGAGACCTTATCGCTTTATACAACTACCTGAAAGGGGGTTGTGGCGACGAGGGTGTTGGCCTCTTCTCCCAAGTAACTAGCGATAGGACAAGAGGAAATGGCTTCAAGTTGCGCCAGGGGAGGTTTAGATTGGATATTAGGAAAAATTTCTTCACTGAGAGGGTGGTCAGGCATTGGAACAGGCTGCCCAGGGAGGTGGTGGAGTCGCCATCTCTGGAAGTGTTCAAGAAACGTGTGGATGTGGCGCTTCAGGACATGGTCTAGGGGACATGGTGGCGCTGGATTAATGGTTGGACTTGATGATCTTGAAGGTCCTTTCCAACCTAGTGTTTCTGTGATTCTGTGATATATCAGGGCTTTTAAACAAATTATTACTACACTGGGAGAATATGCCATTTCTCATTTGCAGATTTTTGGCTTATGCTAATATTTATATAATTTATTTGGGGGAGGCAGAGGACACCACTGGGGGGGGTGGGGATAAAGGAAAGACAGACATACTGTTTACTTTCCCTGCAGCATAAAAGTTTGTTACAAAAATAGCTAAGAAAAAAATCAAAATAACTCCAGGTTTGGGAACTGCAATACCGAATTTAACTGGTACATACTGGACATTTCTGCCTCTTTTTCCAAACAGATGCTTTTCTGTCTAGAAACAAGGGTGTAAAACCTGCACCATTCAGATGAGAAACCCAACAGGCTGTATTTCTGCCTTTCCAAACTTGTGTATAATTCCCATTTCACTCCTGATAACAACTTCTTATCCTACACAAGGAATAAACCGGGATATTTCTGACAAAGATTTTACACAAAATTTTACCTTTCATTGTGTAAGAAACCAGAGGGAAAGGACTGCACTGTAGGTACAACTAAAGCGGTGACTGCTCCCACCGCCCCAGCAGACCAACCAACCAGCTCCAGCCCGCAGCTCGGTTAAAATAGCAGTTACTTCCCAGACGGCCGGTCTCGCC
>NW_010526746.1:0-11645 GCF_000687285.1 Phaethon lepturus
GGCCGCAGCGCCCCGGGCCGCTCTGCCGTCCGTGCCGGAGGGTCCACAGGCGACTTTCCTCTGAACAGGACATTTAATGTTGTGTTCTCCTTGCAGATGTAAAAGAAAAAAACCGCTGTGCTGATATGCGCTTTTGTGGTCATTTTTGGTTCTTTTGGCATACTTGAATATTGTCCTGTCTTCCCTTTCCCACTCTTTTTTCTGTTTCTTTATAGACCCATCACTTTCTAGAATGCCCTTTCTGCTTCTTGTTAACAAAAATGCAATTTTGTTCAGGTTTTCTACCGTAAGAATTCAGTAGTTATTAGGAATTCTGCAGGAAGAAGTTCAGTCGGATCATATTTTTTTCAGTTGTAATTCAAACTTCAGTTCAAGCAGTTCTCTTCTGCACAGTGGCTCTGTATTTTTGCTGATATATTTTTCTTTAACAGTTAGTGTATTTCTGTTTCTGTACTACTGTCTGTCTGATGCTCCTGTCTTCCTGATAGAAGCCCTATGAATAGGTGTAAGAATTATTTTTAGTCTTAGTAATTTCTGTCCAGTTTAACTGTTATTGTTTAATAATTTTGTTTAAACAAATAATATTGTTTAACTGTTATCTGTATCTGCTAAGAAGTATAAATTTGTTCCTGAAACTGCTTTTAGATATTTTTGCAGAATTGCTGTATTTATTGTCCCTTCATTGCTACAGTCTTGCATTGTGATTTTAATACTTTGTATAGCTAAGTGGGAAGACTTTATTTCTTAAATGAACAATTAGAAACTACAAGATCTTATGGTAGACCAATTTGGAAGAAAAAGCAATTGACTGGGGAAAAAAATAACTTTTTTGGTCAAATATATTCTAATACCTTAACACAGAGCAGTAGGATATACATGAATCTAATCTACTCTTTGTTTATCATGAAATAAATCACCACATAACAGAGAAGACAACAGTGAAGTATTCTCTCTAAGAAAGCAAGTTTTGATGTGATGGATTTGTTGATTAAGCTTTTATTTGGATAATTTTCATTTTCCCAAGTGCTTCATTTTGCTATCTACTTGATCGCTTTGCAGTTTTCTTTGAGGCCCTTTAAAGAACACCCAACTACTTATTTCTGTAGAAAACTTGGCACCTACAGCATTTGCCAAGAAGGGCAAGGGAACAAGTTAATCATTGTTCTGTACCTCCTCTGACCTTGCCCTTTATAACCAGCAGCAAAAGTGAAAGAATTCTGATGAGGGTAGTTGTTTGGTTGTGGGCTTTTTTTGATGGCTCCCACTGATATGAAGTAGACTAGTATTTTTTATTGGAACAGTAAGAAAAAGTGTGTTCGTATCTCCTTTTTTGAAGTATGAAGACAAATTTCATTTCAGGCCTCTGTGTACCTGTGATAGTGCTTCTACATCTATTGCTGTCCTCCCAGGGTGAGTGAGACAGCTGCAGGGAGCTGAAGAGTTTTGGAAATATCCAATTTATAATCAGATGCAGAATTTCCTAGGATAGAGGAGAGAAGTCTGGATCATTGGATCTTATTCCATCTGCTGTTACAGTCTTTCTCCTTTTTGCTGCCCTCTAGTTTTTAATACCAGGATTTTGTTTTACCCTCTTCAGATCTGCTGGAGTCTCCCCAGTCTTGTCCCTTGCTAGTTTCAGTAAGACATCTGAATTTCAGACTTTCCCTGACCTCGGACTCTTTCAATTTTAGAATATATTTTAATTTGGATTTCTCAGACAAAGGATAGAATTGAAAATATTTTTTTTAATCATAATTTTGGAGTTGTGCCTTTGTAAACTGTGCCAAAGGTTATGTGAAAAGGGAAGTTTTTAACCTTTGTTTTTTCTAGCAACAGGAATGTAAATATTGGAATTTTTTCTAAAGATTGGTGGAAAATAGAGATGAAAACAGTATCTGCTTTGATTAATCTATTACTAAAGTTGGTCTAATTAGATACTAATTTCTTAGGGAAAAATTATTGTAAGTACCCTTTGCATTTTTTTGTTTCAGGAGTTAATGGCATACAGTCCTTTTCTGCTTTTTATTTTTCATAGCATGTGGTCTGTCTCGCAGAGCTCTAATCCAAAATACCCTGAACGTGACAACCGAAAGTCAGGCTTCAGAAATAGCAAGATTTTTGAATGTGAAAAAAAAGTAGCTGTGTGTGAAGGTTGAAAGTATGCTAAGAGTAAAGGTGGCATGCCACAAAGCTTGAATTGAATGTCACTCCTATCATATAAAATGTAAAATGAAGCTGCACGTACCTTGCAGTTCATTGTCCTTCCACTTTTATGTTTCAAAGAGTTTCTTATTAAGTAGAAAGGCAAGCAGGGTGTTTTCAACAGGTGCAGCTTTCATATTTCACATTTCGTACCATACTATAATTAGAATTAATCCCCAAGTCATCCCAATTTCCTGACAAACTGCAAATTAAAATATAGAGGATAATTCAAGAGAGATTTCTAAGTTTACAAGATGATGAGGGGTGTGTGTGTATATGTACATACATGTGTGTGTGTATATACGTAAAAACATATATAAGAATTCACCTCATTCTTTCATGGCAAAACATTCATGCTAGTGATACCAGAAAGTATCATGATGCTTCTGCATCAGGCTGCAGTTAAGCGAACATGAATAATGACCTAAGCGGCACTGACGTGGTCAGGAGTATAGCTGGGTGGAAATGAACACTCCAGTGGGCGAGGCAGGAGGTGATGGGCTGTCTGTACTTGTGTGGTTTTACAACTTCTTTCTTTAGAATCCGGAAGATTCATCAGTTTTGCCGTGGTATTAATCATGTTGCTGTAGCTGAAGTTCCATACCATTTTGTCTCCTTGATGAAAGATGCCCTCTTTGTCCATCTTTTCCTTCAAGTATAAGTTTAAATGAATTGTGAAAGCATGTAACACTAAAAGCTGGAGCATAGCTCATACTCAGGAAAGGAGATGCATCTCAGGGCCCTGCAAGTTTTGTTAGGCATTTTTTACTATTGGCTATTCTACTTAATATACCCCTATTGACTGCATAATTTTGAATTTCTTAACCAAAGGAGCAGTAACTCAACTTTTAGGGGTTACATTTCTATAGCGATACATTTTATAATCACATATTTCAGCTTTATTTATTTACTTTTATTCAGCTCATTTGCTTCATAGTTAACAAAAGTAGCTTGCCATTGTTACTTTTAGGAGAGTAGGAGCTGCATACCTTGCATAGCCCCCAAAACATATCGGTAGACTTTCATGGATGAAACTGTGCTTCAAATTGGATTAAATACAACTTCCAAGCTGTTTTCTGTTAGAGGGATGCGTTCTGGAAGTTTAGTCTCAATTTCTTGAGGGAAGAACGTGAAGTTAAATCAAATTCCTATTAACAATACAGCTTAATATTTATTAAGCTCAATTAATTAATACAGTTAATGAATTAAATGCTTTGAAGTTAAAACTAACATTATATAAAACGTAGATTCTAAATCACTTGAATTGTACGTCTAAAATGTAAGTGTATAATACGAAAATGAATCTTTTTAAAATGTATTTTGCTCCTCCCCTTTATATGGCAGTAGTGTTGTACTGAATTTGAAATGTATTTTCACAGTGAGTTGTGTTAAGAAGCCTTTTATAAGAGGGGGAACAGCAGACTAATTAAGCAAATGAAGATATTAGTAGGAGGTATGGAAACAGAATCAAAAAACTAATACGCTGATTTTTCAAAGTGTTAGGGGTAAAAAAAAAAAAAAAAAAAAACCCAAAAAGGGAAAATTAACCTTTTCCTCAAAAATTACTCTTTACCTATGATTTGCCTGAAAGAATACTTACAGAATCTCATAAGCTGAAATGGTATAATTCAAGCAACCTTATAATTACAAATTGATAGCTAAATCACACACAGACTTCTGTGTGATTTACAGGAGTACAGTGCCTTTCATGAAAAATATTTCATTATATTCCTGCTTATGCCATGAATAAAACATTCATCTCACTGGAACCGCCAGAGAAATTTGAGACCGCCAGGATTGCTCCTCCCTTTTCTATAGTTTTGTTTTGGTGGGGGTTATTTGAAGTCTTGTGCTCTTGGTGTTGGCTCTTCTATTCTCTACTTTTACCTTTATAGTCTCTCTTTCCATCTCTTTCTTGGTATGCTTGAGGTTTGGTAGGATTGTTTTGTGTTGGGGAGGGGGTATTGTTTTTGGTTGTGTTTCCTGCCTTATTTTTAGGTAGTGTCATCTGTAGGCAATTCATTTCAGTGGCAGCAGCTGTCAGAACTAAACCTTTGCTTTAGAGAGGTTTTCCTGTGTCCAAATTAAAAATGCCAAAATTTCTTTGGCTTTTTCTACTCATTTAGTACAAAATGCTTTGACCTAACCCCTTAGTAAGGTGTGGTAGAGCTAAAATGGGTTTCTCCAGACCTTTAGTCCTTCCTCTTCTTTGGTCACGTTGGATAGCACTTATTTATACATTCATTAATGGCTCTAATTGATTATGTCTTATGTTTGACTTTTGACATCTCTGTAGGACTATGTACTCAGGCTACAGCATGACAGTTTTTTCTACAGTGGCTGGAATTTACTCCTTCCTTCTCATACAAATAGCTAAAGTTCTTCTGAAGACATTTATCTTTTAAGTTCACAAACGCAATTTTTTCTCCTCTGCCTGTGGCAGATGCAAATTTGTCCCACTCTTACCTGCTGAGAGCACTACCATGAATCCATTCTTCTTGTTTATTTCTCTAGCCCATACCCATATGACTTCTTCATGAAGAAGAATACAATATGAAAATCATTCTCAAAATAGTACGTTTCTAATGGCCTGGTTGGAGATGGAGAGAGTGAAGAAGTCTTTGTGACTGCAGTCAAGAATTAGGAGAATCTAATAGCCTACTATAACCTTGAGCAGCTGACTGACTTCCTATGATGGTGAACCCTGATGGGAAGCTGTCAGACCTGTTTGAAAAACAGACAAATGAAGCTGAGCTGATGGATTTATCTAAGCTTTGGTGCTGAATCGGTGTTGTGTAGATACATACCCTCTCTATAAAATAAATTTTAAAAATATCTTTAAGTGTAAGTTTTTAAAAATGGCTATTGATACTGAGATGTAAGTATACTAAGATTTGCAAACAGTTTAAATCCTATGTTTCTTGTAGTTTCAATCTTTATAAGTACACTTTCTGTTAGCAGCATGCACCTTCCTTGATCTAATTGCAGTTCACAAAGTGAACTTCACTTGTTCAAAGTGAAGTTCACTCAAGTGACATATGCATGATCTGTGTGTCAGCTGGTGCAGTATGTTCTGTTTGATACTTGGTGCACTACTCTCACATTTCAAAATTCAGTCAACAATAAATGCTAATGTTGCTCTCATAGTCAGCATGTCAAGTAGTAGAAGCTCCATGTTTATGGACCCTTGAGTCAGGAATGTAAGGCTGTGCAAGTAGGTTTCTGAATTGGAGGCTACTGCCATGTCTGTCATGTGGAAGAATTAAAAATAACTCCTTATAATGCAAATCTGCTCTAGGGCTAAGGGTGGAAATAATAATGTCTAATAAAATATACTTGAAAGAGAAAAGTGTGTTCTGTACTTTTCCTTTGAAGCATTTCAGACTAGATAATGCAATGACATTGTATTTTTGCATAAAATCATACCTGTTAATATTTTTAAACCTGAATTGAACATGTTTGGCTTGCAAAACCACAGTGTACAATTTTGCATTTTGAATAAGTTAACATTTTTGCTATAAATTCTTGTCTTATATTTTTCCTTCTGAAACGTAATCAATAGGCTGTATAAATTGATACTTTAGCTTGAAAGTGGGAGGTGTCTTATGACAAATACCTTCAGATGTTTAAAAGCAGGATTAAACTTGGCTCAGCTTCTGGAAATCTTTCAGACTAAAATAGGCTTTGTTTACTCACTGCATATATAAGAAGAAATTTAACGCTTCAATAATAGTTGAAACAATCTCCTGGGCTTTATAAGTGAAGATGAACTTTAACATTTATGGACCTTCTACTTTTAGTTCATATGTGATTAATTAAATCTATGCAGAAAGGCTTAATTAACTTCCATATGCATGAAGTATACTCTCTGAACTCAGGTTTGCTGCTGGTATGTATTGTAAAGTCTTGTGTACATGTCTTAACTGGCTACTTTTTATGAATTTGTGTTTCTTTGCCATAAACCATGAAAAAATTTACCTTCGGTTATTTTTGTTCTGCCATTAATGTTTGTCTGAGTGCTGTTATGGTGCAAGATACTGTTCTAAGTCATTACTCCAGTTAGTTGGAGAAAGGCAACTGTTAAAATACTTGTTTAGAAATACTATTCCTAAGCTAGTTTTAATTTTACACTTTGAACAGTTTCTTTTAACAGTTGTTTGAAATAGAAATAATTAAACTTGATGTTGCATTTAAAGCAGTACTTACACAGGTGAAGAGTTTGCCTCAATGCTTAATAAATCTGTTAATGTCTTTTTCTCTTAGATAAAATTATACTGAAGCATAAACCAACTATGTTTAGAGGGGCTGTTGTAAGGAAAGGGCTTCATAATGTGGATGGAGCGTTGTTAAAGCTAGCAGATACCTGTGAGGGATTTGTCCTGCTTCTGTCATTGCAATATTTAGATGTGGTTTTGAGAGGCTTTTAGAATGATGGTTGAATCTTTCTGCTCCAAAAGATCAAGATTAAATAATGTGGTTGATATAATTTGAAACAGTTAGTTTATATTAAAGAGTCGATCCGTGGTGATTGGACCTTCTGTCAGTATTTACTGCTCTTCTGGTATGTGCTTTTCACACTGTTCTGATTGTGAGGATCTAGATAGATTGCTTACCTCCAGAGAATCCAAATGTGGCAAATACTTTGATTATCACCATATTGAGGACATAGGGGTTTTTTTTAATTTACCAGGTTGACAGAAGGGGCATTGAAGTATTCATAGCACTGTAGAAAAAACTGTTCAAAAGAATAAAGCCGCTAATCTCAATGTTCTGAGTGATGAATGCAGTATGTATGGTTTTTTTTAGTTTTATCCTAATGCTTATTTCCAGTTATATTTTCCATCAGTTGTTAGAAATTCCAGTACAGTGCATAGAGATTCCCCTCACCTCCCCCCCCGCTTCAGATACTGCTGTTATATCTGTCTGAATGGTATTATCCTGTGAGGGTGGTACAGATGCTGAATTTTAGGTAGTTCTGTCAGTTTATTTTTGCCTAGCATTCACAGTTAATGAAAAGTAATCAATAAAACTGGAAAAGAACATCTCAGTTAATTGAATAAGATCTCCATCCTGTTTTCTAGTATTTCAGCTTAGTCTTTGATCCTCTTCCTTCCTTCTTTGTGTCCTTGCTCAAGTATTTCCTTCTCAGTTCCTTAGCGTCATTAAAACAGACACACATCTTTCCAGGAAACACCAAGAGGATCAGCAGAGTAAGTGGAATAAAACTAGTACAAACAGATTTAAGTAATAGTTTAAAACTCATGCGATTATTTCTGTTAGGAAAGTCTGTCATATATGAGACATACCACCTACGTGATACTTTGAGTTCTGCAGCCCGTATTTTTAAAGGTGAGAACTTATTTCGGGAGAAGAGGATAAAATGTACAATTAAACATTATATGTTTGTAGGCACTCTGAAAATGAAGCCTGCTTTAAAAGTGAGGTCTTTGGAATGAAATTATCTAAAAAGTAGATGTTTGACAACTGCATGAAATAGCAATTTTTGGGATTTTCATCTTATTTATTAAAAAAAAAAATATTCAGAGGTTTCTTAAATTTTCTGATTTTGGAGGGGGAGAGTTTTAGTGAAAGAGTCCAGAAAAGTACTGCAAGACCCAGGCTTACTCATGCAGCATAAGTATGATTTGAAGATCATGCCTGTCAGAGGGCACTGAAGAATCTGGGCCTTACTTAAGATACAGTATTTGTTCACATTGCTTTGGTAAAATACCTTCTTTAGCGTATGAAAAATAATGACCTACTTTAAGCAGTGCACTCATGTTATAATGAAGGTTTTTATATATATATATATATACACACACACACACATCCAGTATATATTAATGTAGGTTTTTATTCTTTATGCATATGATATTGCTGTATCAGACTCTTTTCTTTTTAAGAATGGCAGGTTTTAAGATGAGTTCTGATAACGGAGCAGTTAAGTGGTGCTTAAAACAGAACATGTAGGTAGTTTGTGAGAAGTGAGGGCATAGTTAATTCTGTCACTTAACTGTTTTTTAACTTCATGTGTCACAGTCATCATTGTAATGTGTGGTCACTCCATATGGCATAAGGAACAAAAAGCACAAACCAAGGGTGATCTTTGTGTCTCCAGTAAATTCTTGAGATCTGTCAGGCTTGAACCTTGGTCTGTCTTTATCCCTGATTTCACTAAGAACGGGAAGGGCAAATTACAGAGTAATGGACAAGTAGACAGTCTCTGATTTGCCGTAGTTATTTTGTATGCAACAGATCAAAAGGGAATGTAGAAGCTCTATTCAGATTTTTAAAGTAAATGTAAAACAAAAAGAGGTAATATGTACAAATTCTAATTGGGTGAGTTGTTCTTTCACTGTTTCTGGACTAATTTCTGTATAAGTAAAGCAGAAATTAAGATCTACTGCTATCCATACATTGAAAGCATATGCATTTGTTTTGTTTTTTCAAGATACGTTTTGAAAAGGAGTCCCTGAAAAATGTGAGGTAGGCTTTGTTTGCCTTCTTGTAGAAAATCTCTTAGGCATGCAGATAAGAAAATTAGTATGCACCTAACAGTATTTGAGTAATACAAATTGTTTTATTAATGCAGTGTAGTAGTAGTGATGATAGACCAGTAAAGTCACTTGAGATCTTTACAGAAACAGTCCTAGAGGATTTAAAATAAGATGTTAAAAGAAAATAAACATAAACTTTTAAACTTTTTTAATTAAAAACTACTGTTTTAAATATACATATGTATATAAAAAATTACCACATGTAGTTACTGATTATCCCCCCCCGCCCCATCAAAACAAGCATATAGGTCAGATTTGTAGGTCAGTCAATGTAATTTATTCAGAAGCTATTTTTGAATTTGCTAAGCTAAAACAGAAAACCACAGTCTAATTTCTAGTGTCATGACATTAGTCATGAACTGACTTACAGAAGGAATTAAAGCTGGTGCTCAGAAGTAGTCTTGAAGCAAGTATGCTGGGTCTCTAACGTTATGTTTTCTCTTTATATCTCTCTATTTCGCTTTAATATCTCTCTATTAACCTGCTTATAGGTTAATTATCTTTGTCATCTTAGCAAAGGATGCAGCAATCCTGCAATGCATATCCATTTTAATTTTCCCCTCCCCTTCTGAATTTTAAAAGAGGTTTTGCCTTTCCTGTAGAAGCTAAATCTGGTACTATACAAGCAGTTATTAAAATTGTAACATCTGCATTGACTTTACAGAAAGTATAAAATATCAGTGCAGATGTTGAGGAAGGAGCATGTTGAGGAAGCTACATTTTTGCCTGATGGCCTACCTCATAAAGGTGAGGACTGGAAAGAGATACATTTCAGGATTCATCTAGAAAATGGAGCAGGACACTTTTTCAAATACATACATACCCTGTTCTTCCTTATATGCATTTCTTTTTGCTAATTGTTGAATTGTTATTGCTTTGTGCTAAGAAGTCCACTTCGGCAGCCTCCTAATAATTTAATTTATGACTTAATAAAGGATTAAGTTTGAGATGGGTATCAGCAGTAGCCTGTGTTTTACCCAAGACTTTCTAAGTCAATAATATCACTGCACTTGTCAGGACAAGAGATGAATTTTTACTGTGCTCTGACTTCATCCATCTTGGGATGAAGGTGGTGACTCTGTCAGTTTGTTATTCTTGCACAGGACATGACGGAACCAAGTTGCTTGCTTTCATCCTCATGAAAGAAGGGACTTGTCTGAGGACTCTTAGCAGCCTTCTGGCACAGAAGGGTGCAGGGCAGGATTCCAGTTGTATTCACCCTGGAGAAGTGTAGGCAGGAATAGGAATGTAGGGCACGTGGTAAGGAGAACGACATTCCTTCAGGGAGGGAAGGGAGGAAAAGCTGATGGCAGAGATGCAGGAACTGGTGGTACTTCTGATAGAGGGTGTAGGCAGGGCATGCGAAAGTGGAAGCAGTGTGCTGGGCACAAACGCTGGTGCTAGGTAGTCCAAGACACTGATCTTCAGAGCACAGCACTTTGGTGAAATGCCCCAGTGGAACATCTGATAGTTTATTTCACGAGATACTTTGCTAAAAGGAAAAGTGAGATGTATGTCTTTACAATATAACACAAGCCCAAAGGCTTTTTTCTTTTTGATGATGCTTTTACCAGTTGATGCCCATCTGTAATGAGCATGGTGGTCATGGCCTTTGTATGGGTAAAAATGAAGATAGTTGTGTTTCAGAACTAGGCTGTAAAATTTTGCAAATGTGGTCTGGCTTAGATCAGTATTTCAAGTTCAGTAACTTTGTATCTTGGGTTCAGAAGCCTGTTGGCAGGGTTTTGCTCAGAGCTTTTGCTAAATATTTTATTGATTTCATTCTTGCAATGTTTGTTTGTGAAGAAGTAGAACATGCTTTGAAAGCTATAAATGTATAAACCTGTGTGTTTTCCAGTTAGATTTTTTTATTGGCCTGTAAAACTTCATGATCTTCCTGCCTTTCTTTACAGATTTTTTTGTTTGTTTGTTTGTTTGTTTTTAATGTTCTGGTGTTTGTGTCTGCATGGCAGGGGAAGCAGGCAAGGGTGAGATGGGCGGGAAGAGGCATCATTAGTTTTAATACATAAAAGATGGCTAGTTTAATTTAGCCAATTTCCAGGCTTGTGTATGTGTATGATCTATTTTTCTGTATGTAAAGTTAAAACATTTATTCTTTGTTTAGGAAATCTGAAAGGAGAGCCCTACTTATGAAAAGATGACGTGTAATGGCCCAGATAACTCGGAAGCTTGTGCCACTGCAGACACTGACTGTGACCAGGAATGGGCACAGGAACACTACCGACTAGGAACTTTTGTTGGATTTCCACTTGGCTGCCCGGTTTCAGCATCAGCGCTAGCACGAGCTGGCTTTGTTTATACTGGAGAAGGTGACAAAGTGAAGTGTTTCAGTTGCCATACAACTATTGAAGAATGGGCGCCTGGGGATTCTGCAGTTGAGAGACACAGAAAGCTTTCCCCAAATTGCAAATTTATTACTGAATCTGCTTTTCTGGAAAATAACATACATCCTCTCGCCGAGAACTACCAGCATAGAACTGAAAATGGTTCCAGCAATTCAGGCCTCCCGTATACTGTGGATGAACCATCTGATGTGGAGGCAGATTACCTTTTGAGAACTAGACAGGTTGTGGATATGTCAGATAATTTGTATCCTAAAAACCCTGCTATGTGCAGTGAAGAGACAAGACTAAAGTCTTTTCACAACTGGCCCCTCAATGGCCAGCTGACACCAGAGGAATTGGCTAATGCTGGATTCTATTATACAGGTACTGGTGATAAAGTGGCATGTTTTTGTTGTGGTGGAAAACTGAAAAAGTGGGAACCCAGTGACAGAGCTTGGTCAGAACACCAGAGGCACTTTCCCAAATGCTTTTTTGTCCTGGGCCGGGATGTTGGAAATGTTCCAAGTGAATCTATTCCTGC
>NW_010526746.1:11676-29948 GCF_000687285.1 Phaethon lepturus
AACAACGCACAGCATCCAAGGAATCCATCTATGGCAAAATATGGAAGACGTTTACAAACATTTTTAACTTGGATATATCCTGTTGACAAGGAGCAACTTGCTGAAGCTGGGTTCTATAGCATAGGTAAGCCAGACCTTGAAATGACTAATATCTTTTACAAAGACATGCTATATGAGGAAGTGTCTTGTTACAAAAAAAATGAGCATTTTAAAAATTCTAATGTGCCAGAATTCATTTGCCAGAATGTCTTTACTCTGTAAACTACTTTTCATAGTTCTTGTGTAAAATGGTATACATTGTATCAATTATTTTTAATAGCAAAGTATAAACTTGGTCATGAATTTATTTTTAGCAGTAAAACATCAAAGTGTGTTTTCCTTGCCTGCTAAACCCCTCATAATACATCTTTCACAATGACAATTATTGTAGTTTTTTACAAAATGAAGTGCTGTCCTCCGGGTACTTACCTTAGGTCTAAAGAGTGTGCTTATGGAACCTCCAGAAGCCTATGAACAAGACAGTCCAGGTTGAGTGCCATGTAATTTAGTTAACACGTGCTTGCATTGTCATAGCATTCAGACACCCGAAACTTTCAAATGCCATTACTACCTACTGTAAAAGCTTTATGAAGACAGTGACTCCAGTGGAAGAGCTTTTGCTGTTAGATATGTAGTGTATGACTTCGATAAGACTCCAATGTCTTTGTGCATTGGTTTCCCAATTAGATTGAATTGTACAGTGCTGTTAAAGCTCTTGGAAATTGTTCCCTGAGAGGTGCTGTACGAGTGCAAAGTGGTGCTGCTCTTAAGTCACAAAGAAAGGGACTATCTGGGATAATTTCTTGCTTTCACCTTAATTGGCTTCTTTCTTAGTAGCTCGTGGAAGAACTTTTTAATCTGATTCCATGTGTTTTACTTGTGGCCATAAATAAAACCTTTGATACATTCTTGTATGGGTGATACATGGGCAATGTTTGTACCCAGTAGAACTCAATTAATTGATTTCTTCTCGAATTCCTAAAAGTACCTAGCTTCTCACAGCCAAGTAAAGTCAGGGTCTTGCACCTGGGTCAGGGCAACCCCCAGTATCAGTACAGGCTGGGAGATGAAGGGATCAAGAGCAGCCCTGCTGAGAAGGACTTGGGGGTACTGGTGGACAAAAAGCTGCACGTGAGCCAACGATGTGTGCTTATAGCCCAGAAAGTCAGCTGTACCCTGGGCTGCATCCAAAGCAGCGTGGCCAGCAGGTCGAGGGAGGGGATTCGTCCCCTTTGCTCTGGTGAGACCCTAGCTGGAGTCCTGCATCCCGCTCTGGAGCCCTCAGCACAGGAAAACATGGACCTGTTGGAGCGGGTCCGGAGGAGGCCACAAAAATGCTCAGAGGGATGGAACAGCTCTGCTGTGAGGACAGGCTGAGAGAGCTGGGGGATGGTTCAGCCTGGAGAAGAGAAGGCTCTGGGTAGACCTTATTGCAGCTTTCCAGTACTTAAAGGGGGCCTATAAGAAAGATGGAGACACACTTTTTAGCAGGTCCTGTAGCGACAGGACAAGGAGTAATGGTTTTAAATTAAAAAGAAGGCAAATTTAGACAAGATATAAGGAAGAAATGTTTCACACTGGGGGTGGTGGAACCCTGGCACAGGTTGCTCAGAGAGGTGGTACATTGGAAACATTCAAGGTCAGGTTGGACAGGGCAGTGAGCAGCCTGCTCTAGTTGGAGATGTCCCTGCTCATTGCAGAGGGTTGGACTAGATGACCTTCAAAGGTCTCTTCCAACCCAAAGATTCTATGATTCTATGTTTTTATATTGTGGAGGTGCACAAAATGGGCATCAGCTTATCAGACCCGATCCGATGGCTGTTCAAGCGACTTTTGTGAAAACTCTGTTTCCTGTGGCCTGAGAATATCTAGCTCTGTAGGAGAAATCTATCCATACCTCCTTTCATTTCAATAAAGGCCATGTCTAAGCAGCTTCTGGTACAGTCTTTGATTGCAGAAGGCATAGTGCTAGAACAGAGAGATTGCAATTTCTCCTGATGTCTCAGTCAGTTGTGCTGCTGCTGTACAGAGTCCGTTAATGGTGAAATGGAGGACCAAAAAGGCACATAAACATCCTTAATGCTTTGTGGTAGACTACTTCACAGCTTATTTACCAGTAGATAGAGCTATTTGATAATAGATTATTTTTAGCTTTTGCTTTTTATCTATATAATTACTTGCTGAAATAAAATTCAGAAATATTTCATGTGACTCTTACTTTGTATTTTTTAAGATCAAGTCTCCCTTGAACATTTGTTTCAAATCATATGCATATGTCCTCCTTTCAAATGGAGTTCTTTTTAGTTACAATTTCTAATCAATAAAATATTGTTTTCTTTTTTTTTGGTAACTTTTTAGTTGAAAACTTGTTGCTATGCCTACTAGAAGTCTGTAACTTTATTCTCATGTATTTCCTCAGGTAATGGTGATCATGTTGTATGTTTCCATTGTGGTGGAGGATTGCAAGAATGGAAGAAAAATGAAGACCCATGGGATCAACATGCCAAATGGTTTCCTGGGTAAGGTATTTTTTACTGTTTTCTTGTTGCGTGTCTGAGTCTTATTTACAGTGTATTAATGTTTTATTGACAGACCACAGTACTAAAGGTTTTAGAGGGCTCACTATGTTTTAACATTGTTTAGATTTATGAAAATGACTTAATTTTTTTTTAATTGTCCTCCTCCACTTCCCTGTTCTTCATTTTTGTCATGTAGGCACCAAAGGAATATCAGTAATCTTCCATGGTTTATGTTTTTCCTTTTCAATAAGTGGAAAAGATTTTAAGGAATTTTTTGCACAGGGTCATTATTTTTGTTGTTCCATCTGTTCTACATTCTGTATTCCTGCTATTATATGTATCGTCATGAAGATAATCTTTAATGTTATATTGGAGGCCTCAAAGGAGGACATTAGGTAAATGTCGTCTTTGCGAGGTAGGAGGGAGTTCTTCTGAAGTGGGTGGGAAAGAACTAAACCTCGAGAGTTTGAGGGCACAACTAACTCAGAGGTGGTCAGTCTGAAAGGTTGCCCTGAGAATTGTACCTTCTGAATAACTTTACTTTCAAGTCAGTGTTGTTTGTATGTCAGCTTGTTTGTAGGAATTTATTAAAGGGAAGAGAAGATTTGTGTGTCTGGAGTTAACTGATGTCTCCACTACCAGAATTGTGAAGTTTTGTGAACATGTATCTGATTTTTTTTTTGTCCTCCTTATCCAAGCGCTACATTCTAATTATGGTTTTAACAGCTTCATACATGCCAAAGTTTGTAACTTATGTCAGGATACAAAATGACTAAACTTCTGTCATGGTGCAAACAAACCTGAAGAAGTCAGTAGTGGTATTGAATTGAAAACATACTTCTGCATAATTTTAAAGGATTGAGGATTCCAGACCCAGAAGTAGTTTTTGGAAAGATTGCCCATTTTGTCTAAAATCTGTCTTGAGGAAAGGAAGAACAGTGACTCATTGTTTCTTACAGGTGGATAAAAGCTGTCCAAGTTCAAAGACTTAGTTACTTGTATACCATAGATAAAAACAATGTCTTTATGTGTTAGCTGACAAATTTGTCTTCTGTGGTGAAATGCTCTCTGGAAGTTGGAAGCTAGTATTTATGCATTAGCTGATCCTTTTGTCAATAGTGGTACAGGTAGCTTTTAATTATTAGTCTCTGCCACTTGAAAGAGATGCCATTCTAAGTTTTTTGGCTTGGTGCAGTGAATGGTTGAGACGCATTTTCTTGCTACATTTCACTCTTCCTCGTACAGGTTTAATTTGGGTTTAATTTGCTTGAATTATGTCAGATTTGATTACTTCCTCTCAGATCATTAACTGTCTTATATGGAGTTTTTGTTTGCACATAAACTTCAGTGGCAGTATATCACTCTCACAGCATGCTATCTATGTCCATGACCTGCTGAAGGTGAACTAAGTGCTGAATCTGCAGAATTATTGTCAAGGAGTTAATGGCATTCTCTAAATCTTCTGGTAGGGAAGAGCTCTGCCCACTGGCTAGGACCAGTTGGGAAATAGTGAAAGCAAGCACGTGAAGTACTTGTCTGACCAGTGACTGCTTTTCTTCAATTGCAAAAGACTAAAAGAACCAACATGTAAACATAATGTTTGTTTTTCACTGGAGTCTTTACTTTTATAAACCTGTGGCATCAGCTGCCATGGCCAACAACTCTTTAGCTTTCTGTTTCACCAAAAATGTGTAAAAGATAAGTACTGCTGGAGTGATTAAGGTATTTATAGAAATGTTTAAATGACATTACTAATGTTGACTAAACATTTAGAGATTTCAAAAACAAGCATTCTGTGTGATGTAGGAAATGTATCTAATGTATTTTTGTTTGCTGCTTATGCAGTTTTATTATAACAAAATATTCTCATTTATAGGTGCAGATTTGTTACAAAGGAAAAGGGCCTAGAATTTATAAATAATGTTCACTTAAGAGATGGATGTAGGGATTCAACAGTAAGTGTCTTACTTCTTAATCAAATATAATTTTGTTAAAATAGAAAACAATGTTAATATAATTTTCACATGAAGTTACTCTTCTAATTATTTGCATATATTTAGTCCTCCTGCTGCTTCTTTCACTGGCAGAAGGTGAAAGACATCAAAGTATGTTTTGATTCTGTCCAGGATTTCTAGATCTCACAGTTCTCCTTAGGTGGGTTATGGATCACAGGTAGCGTACCTTGCATATGTTTCATATT
This sequence comes from Phaethon lepturus, assembly GCF_000687285.1. Classification (NCBI taxonomy): domain Eukaryota; kingdom Metazoa; phylum Chordata; class Aves; order Phaethontiformes; family Phaethontidae; genus Phaethon; species Phaethon lepturus. Next base: position 16,435 of record NW_010526746.1, read on the forward strand.
TGGTACTGAACAAGTGCTGGTATTTTACAGCCTGGGAACCTAAGATTTACAATGCATAACTTCTTTATTCAAGTGTAGTAGATAATTTTTCTTCTATTGTTTGTAGAGCATTCTTAAACTTGTATGCAGTCACTAAAAGGTAAAACCATTGTTATTTTACAACCCTTCAATAGACTAAGAATCCTGTATGTATGGTTACAGCAAAGATGGGTTAAAATGAAAATTTAAAATAGTATGAAGTCATAACAAAACACTGATACCTTTGCAGTTGTTCGGAGCAGATTTAATAGTTTTAGTCAATAAAATAACTGAGATCATATAGCTGTTTTCTGTCTTGTAACTGTATAGGTTTCCTTCTACCTTCTCCAGAATTGTAATTTTGTCTGTTTATATTTAACTTTTAGACAGAAGCTGCTGAAGGGACAATACTTCCTAAAGGTATCTGTTTAATAAACCCCCCCCAACAAATACCCCCTCCCCCATTTTGGAATATCTGTATTTGCATGTATAGTAAAGGAAATTATTCATTTTTAACCCTATTGCATTTTTAAATAAAGCATGACGGGCAAATTGTTGGGTGATACACTTCCATTGCTTCTAAACAACTGTGGAATGAATTCTGTTTCTCTTAGGGGAAATCTAATCATGGTTGGATAAATATTGTAAAGTAAAGATTATAAACCGTGGAAGAAATATGTATAGGATGCAGACTTATTTTTATAGCTAGTAAGTATGCATCAAGTATTGAATTAGTAGTGCTGTTGGATGAATGTTAAAGAATACTGAAGTGAAACTCTGTTGTTGCTCTTCATGAGGCAGGAAGAGTTGGTCTGTTAAATGGCAAGGAATAGGAAGCTGAGAAAGCTTAAATAGCTTGTTACATGTTCCAGTATTACACATTCCTGCGATGTTTTTCACAAATACCAAGCAATAAAAAGACAAGACAGTTGAAGGGGTACTAGGAAGACAGCCAAGCAGCTTCATCCCAGGGAATGAGAGCTGTTGCTAGTAAGAGTGGTTACACAAAACCTATTTTAGAAATCTCTCACGCACTGCTCATTTATGAGAGTGAAAATTAGGTTAAAAAATTTTGCTCTTTGAACAATCTTTTTAAGTAAAGAAGCAAGTAGTCATTTACATGTAATAGAAGAACTGGAAATAAGTTTTTACAACTAGCAAAATTCTTGAATCGGAAATACAATTCCTTTGGCTAGGTATTTGCAAAGGTGTCTTAGAGTACTGTAGTGAATGCTGTTGGATAATCAGATTAATCTTTGTTAAATTGTGGTTTTTTGTTTTTGTTTTTTTTTTTTTTAATTTATTTCTTGTTTTAGGTGATGTCTTACAGAATCCTTTGGTACAAAGTGCCATAGACATGGGTTTCAGTTTGTCTGAGATTAGGAACACCATGGAAAAGAAATGGCAGATGTCTGGAGAAAGTCACACATCCATTGGGGATCTGGTAGCAGACTTAAGTGCTCAAAAAGAAAATACAAGGGAAGAAGAACGAAATGAAATCCCAGTCGAGCGAGATGAGCTTATTCAATTACAAAACCTCTGTGTGTACTTTCATATTAGCTCTTCAGTCTATGAAATATATCGTATTGTTACCTGTTTATTCTGCCCTCTGATCAAAGCCTTACTTAAGGTGGAGTTACAGTATTGTAACCTAAAATTCAAGATATTTATTTTTGGACATAAAAAAAAAGCTGAACAAAGAGTGTTAAAATATTTGAGTGTAGCAGCATTTATAAAGATAATCTATAAAATAAGTGGTATTAATACCTTAAAAGTGTATAATATTGAAGTAATAGTCTAGCGTGCTTCTGGGAAGAGTTATACATGCTAACTAAAAAGCCAAAATTACTGTGACAATGAAAAAATCTTAGTAGGGGATTATTTATTTTTCACTATAGAATTTTGCACAGGGTAGAAGCATTTTCTGTCTTGGCCAATAAAAAAAAGTCTACTTCTAGATGGTGTTTCTTTTCAATTATTTGTGTTCCAGCTAAGCTGGGACATGCAAGTTATGCTCAGAATGCCATCATGGTACACTCTGCAAAGAGACCAAAACCAAGGTTTCTGACGCAGGAGACTTGCATTTTAAGACAAGCATATCGGTGAGTTCATAGGGAGGGAAAAAACCATCTGCTTGGTATGAGAGGCAGAGACCTTACCAGCCTGCTCTTTTTAAATAAGATTTTTAATGGACATTATGGGCGGAAAAGAACTTGCAAAGAAGATGGACGTTATTTTTGTGGTTGGCTGTGCAGAGCTTTCCCCAGGTGGCAGGAGAAGGCTTTTCAAGTTTGCATTGTCAAATGGGGCATACTGGAATAATAAAAAGCTAATGTACAATGCAAAATTAATTCTTTCTGTAGTACAAATTTCAAAGCTTTTGAAGTATGGACATTTTTAAAATGGAGATAGGGAAGGAAATTGTATCCTTGTTTTTTTCATTGGGGAAACTCTCTGGAAAAAAAATAAAATTCAAATCACCTAAGCAGTATCAATGAGCCTTTCTTTCACCTTCTGTCCAAATTTTGGGAAAGTTGTCAACGGGAAATCTGTGAAAAGAATGGTTGCTGATTGAAAGAGGCATATCCTAAATTCTATAGATATTTCAAGCAAGAGCTTGAAATATAGATGGCTGAATTCCCTGCTTTGCATAGGCCTGGGAGATGTAATGAGATGAGAGGCGGGAAAAAATAAGAGGTTTCCATGCTGCAGCTTGGTTTCCTATCTCTTGTAATTTATTTTTTTCTTTTTAAAGGTCTGACCTTTAAATCATAGGAAGAAAACATTGTCCTTGTGTGTAAAGAAAAAAAAAAAAGAGAGAGATTCAATGGTACTAAGTATGTTAACTTTTTTTTACATTTTTATTTTTCTTAGATCTCAATACTGAAGAGAAGTTAAGACGCTTGCAGGAAGAAAAACTTTGTAAAATCTGTATGGCTAAAGACATATCAGTCGTCCTCATTCCCTGTGGTCACCTAGTTGCCTGTAAGGAATGTGCTGAAGCACTTAATGAATGCCCTCTGTGTCGTACAAATATTATGAAAAGACAGGAAATTTTTATGTATTAGTGAAATATACAGCACTGTGGATACAAACATTTCCTGCTTGATTGCATTAAATACGTGTAATGTAATGTAAAAAATTAAGTTAATTCCAGGATGTAATCATATGGTAGTATTTAGATTTTTCCGCTGTCAAATTCTGCATACACTTTAACATTTGCAAAATTATTTTCCCTAAGTGATTTTTTTTGTACGTAATAACCAATATTGAAAGGCAAAGATAGATATTCTGTAACTTCAATTCATAGACCTGATTTGGGAAAGCCTAAGTAATGCAAAGCTTTTATTTATGTGATCAGTCCTTTGCCTCACTTTGGGAGGACTCTGTACGACTGAAATTTATGGGAATACAGTTGTACAAAGAGTCCAGCCCTATATAATATTTGTAAATAAGAAAGAGAATTTTTAAAATTATTATACACATGTATATTATATCTGATATGGAAGCTTCTCAATTACGTTATGTAAGATTGAAAATGCTATCTTATTTCTGTAACTTTAGTTGTGACATAATTCAGAGAATGCGTGTAAACCTGCTGCTGAAAGATTCACATTACGTTTGCTACTGCTACTTTGTAAGTTTGTCCATTTTGATACATAATTCCCATCTCCCCACTTATTTTTTTTCTTGTTTGGATGTATAAATTGGCTTCAGTAAACTGGTTTTAGCCATCCGTTTTTCACAAAATCCCTCTGTATATAAAATATACATTAATTTCATTCCTTAAAAGAGAACTCAACAGAAATGAAGGAGATTTTCGTGAAGGGTGTGCCCTTCATGAAAGGAACGGTCTCATTTCAAAATTGCCCCTCCACACAAAAAATTGTTCATTGTTTGATTTTTTTTTTCCTTGTGTGTTTTTTTTTTTTTTTTTTTTTGACATTTAGGATTATCCTAACTGATTTATCTGCTAATACTTAGCAGTGCTTCTGTTTTTTTTTTCCTAAGAGAAGACTGAACTCTCTCCGTGAAAATGTTTTGGGTTTTTTTTAAATTATTTTTTTATATAATTCACCAGTAATGTTAGAAATCTTTTGGTTTTGTTCTTGTCAGTTCACAGCATTTAAATTAAAAAGCTAAGAACTATTCTAGTGAGAGTCACCTTAAAATACTTAATAAACTATTTCTTACTGGACTGATCCTCAATTCTCCACTTAAAGTATCATAGCATTGTATTTAAGAACAGCTGGTTTATGATCACTCTAATTATGTGACTGACCTGTTTTGTGGAGCTACTAATATGTTCTGTGTATATATTTTTGAGTCCTACACACTACTATATTTAGACTACACAGAATATAGTTTTTCATGTGATAGAAGTTTTAAATCCAATACACAGAAATTTAATGTCTACTCTATTTTTTTAAATATGTGCTGTGATTATATGCTGGTGTGATGTTATGAATATTTAAAATAAAGTGCAATCCAGTTGTTCCTTGATCAACATATTTGATTCTCACATGCCAAAAAAAAAAAAATTATAACGGAAGGTTGCTTTCTGTTGCTTTTTTATTCTGTAACGCAACTACTACTAATTTAACCTGAGTGTTATTAAGAATAACAAATATATTTTAATATCTCACATTTTCTCTTACAGGGAGTGTTTTCTGTACTTTTCAAGGGAAATTAAAGCAGAGGGTTGTTTGCCTATGAGCTGCTATATCTTGCCTGAAATAGCTTGTTTAGTTAGTGCTGCGAATCATGTTATGCTGACTTGCTTAAGCAGATGGTTTGTTACCTAACCTTGACCTAAGTCATGTGAGAAAGACTATCTGGGTGAGCTGGATCCAACTTACAGGCTGCAGAACGTGGCATGCGGCTTGACAAAGCCCTGTCTGGGATGGAGATTGACCAAATGTTACTTAGAACTGTTACAAAACTAAATCCTAGTAAGGAGATGATTTTGCATGTAAACTGAGAAAAGCCTGGAAGTAGGTCATAAATAGTACCTTCTCAAATGAAATGGAGAGCAAACACATTGTCCAAATAATATGCAAGGAAATAGCATTAATGCTTCATGTTACAGCTTGTTAACCTTTAAAAAGTATACTGTATCCCTTATTGTAACTTTTTGATAAATGTTATAAACGTTATAGCTATAATAGCAATTCATATTTTAATCATTTAGGAACATTAAAGGGTTAAAAGCCTGTTAGACGACAAAATAACTGCTCTGTAGGTGTAGGTTTTTAAAAAAACTATAATCTGAGTTCTTTTCAGACTAAATGTGAAAAAATAATTAGAGTAGTCATCAAATTTTGACAGCTTGAATTAGGAAGATGTTTTTTCATATTATTTTGATTTTCAGAATCTTAGAGAAGAAATTCCATGGCCACTGATGCTGGGCTGAGTGTTTATAAAGAGATAGAAATGAAGGATGCAAATAAAGGGAGTAGAAGCACAGGTGCTTTGAAAAGGAGATTAGCAGCCGGACAAAGATGCCTTGGGAGTTGACTTCTATAAAAGAGTTACCTGGAATGAAGAGCTGTGGAATATATTCAAGTATCAGTATGCAATAACTTTCTTCTAGTAGCTTCTGTGTAAAATCTTTCTTACTTCCATTTCACTTACAGTGGCAGAACTATTTGCTGCTTTAGATACATGGGAGATTTACAAGGGGGTTTAATTATGTGTTCTGGAATTGTTTTGTTTAGAAAACATGGAAATCACCTGCCTAATTTAGGAACAGAAGGCTAAAATAAGGAAAACCTATGGATCCAATTTTTTTGTTATGCATTTAGCTTTTTCTCACTGCCTTGAAACATAATAATGACTTGCTCTACTGGTTGCTGTAGCTTATATCTCTACAGATACTTACCTGTCTGTACTTTCTTTTGGGGCTAGATCCAAAGCTCATAGCACAATAAAAAAGATTTTCAATTATTATATAGCTTTTTTTTTTTTTAATTAGAGTACTTAAACACTTCTTATTGCCTGGTTAGTTTTGACCACAATGCTCTAGTGTTTATTTTTGTTAGCTGTATGTGCAGCTTGTAGCTACGGGACAGTTTGTCAAGGTCTTCAAAGCACTGTTGTTAACCTAAGACATGAGTTGTTAAAGTTAGATTTTATGTTTGTTTTTCTTGAAAGTAACAAAAAGTTAAGCACAATGGGTTGTTAGAATTGAATTATAACTGGGTGGGAGGTTAATGCAGGCTCTTGCTTACCGTATTCACGTGAAACTTGGAGCTGAAATGTTGTATGCTAGGATTAAACGTTACAAGGGGCGGTGACATTTGCTGCCACAGTATTTAGTAACTACGCAGAAGAGAATCTTCTCTGCCTTGCCAGGTGTGCGAGTTGAAGCATACGATGTGTAAGGCCTACCTGAAGGGAAGGTCAGCTCTTCAGAGAGTGAAGGAGGAGCTGGAAGTTTTTCTGGCTGTTGCAGTGTTTTTTGGCAGCAGTAACAAGGTGAACAGTGAGTTATTAGGCAGTGTTCTTTTTTACCCTCTGCTTTGTGCATGATTGACTCCTATCAGCAAGAAGGGTAGTGGGCTGGAGAAGCACTTCCACTGCTGTCCCAGAGGCATTTCATTGCCTGTCTTGTGCAGAATGGCTGGATTGGCCTTAGCTCTTGAACCTACTTTGTGAAGGGTGATGGTCGTCATCTCCATATGGTCAAATGGGAAGAGCCAGTCTAGTGAGATGACTTTCATTCCTCATGGAACTGAAGTATGAGTGAATGCTTTCCCTCTTGCTATTTTTTTGTATGTTTTACATGTATAAGTTTTACTGAGTAGCTTCGAAATTTGATCAAATTTTTCCTCCCCCGTGACCCCGCCATGCCTTCGCACTGATTCAGGTTGTTGAAAGTATCTTGCCGTCTTTGCGAATGCCAGTGTGTCACGTTGCTTCAAGAGATGTGCTGATGCTGCTGTACAGCAATTAGTGTGCCGTAATTATAATGTGGCTTTCTGCAAGGAGGCAAATGACCTGTGATAATAACCTTTGCTGAAATTCAGATTTTATCTTTCATTTTTTCTTAACCAGGAATTCCTATTAAGCAATACTGACATCAACATTACAGTAAAGCATTAATTTGGCTCTGTGACCAACTTAGCAAAAGCTCTTGCTTTTTCCTAGGACAGTAAAGATGACAGTTATAAATGGCTTGGATAAACAAAACACCAAGGAAAATCAGGGGGAAAAAATGGTATTAATTATATTGTGAGTATGTAATATTTCAAGGTAGGTGAAAACTACTTGGTTACCTTTGGATAAGTATTAATTTACAGTTTTATAGCTTATAGCTATTGATGATGATATATTGATGATATGAAATGATAAGTTAGAATTGCTGGAAATGTGTCAAAGAGAGATTTGAATTAGGGCTTTGCTCTTAGATTGAAAATGGCATTTACTATCAAAAAATGAAAAACACTTTTGCAGAGTCCCACTGTGAAAACATCTAGGAGAATCATTACAATAGTTGCTGAAAAGCAAGTTTAGTAGAAACGCATATGGTCACCTGCAAATTTTGGAGAATGAATTAATCTAACTTCTAGAAATTACCAAGACAGAGACCATTTAGATTTTGATCTTATGAAGTTAGATCTTGCTTGTAAAACTCTTGACACAATTTCTCTGACATTACTTAGTTTTGCAGGGTATTATGAGAGTCATCGCTTAAGCCGAATGGTTAATCTTCTGAATACAAGTTTTTCAAAAGTGGGTGTCAAGCCACAGTAGTATCTTCCTTTTAACTCTGGCATAACAGAGAGAGGCTTCTGAGTCTAGGGTTGACTTTACCTCCCTTTCCTGCATAAGCAACCCATGTGATGTTACTGGAGTTGGTCGGGAGCTCTGTTGGCAGTGTACAAGCCACCAGAAAAAGAACTGTTGCTTCAAATGTCTCTTGGTGTTTTTCAAAATAGAATGTACGAAAGTAGCATTAATTTGACTCCTATCTCTGCATCACGATTCAGCCCTTTTATAACTTTGTTAAAAGTTGCTTTGTAAAGGCTCAGTCGGCAATTGCAAGTTTCTGTAAGGAAGATGCATGTTCCAGGTTGGAAGCTTCACCTCTGCTGGGCCCACAGCTGGAACCAGCAGTGCAGAGAATGGAGGTAAGGGAAAGGGTATGCCCAGGGGGAGCAGGGTTGGGAATCGCTGTCCTCGGCGCTCGTGGCAAGCGTACCAGGAGTGCCCTTTGCTGCGGAGGGGAGACACTTTGGTCGCAGCTGCTGGCACTGAGGCTTTGCAAGACTTCTACAGAATCATGCTAAGGGGAGTTACAGTCTACAAAAAGTATTTTTATCTTAACGGTTTTGAACATCTGTGCGAGCCACCATGATGTCACAGGCTGTTGTATTCCTTGCTACTTGCTATGCATTGTGCCACTTACAAAAAACCTAAATCACAGCTAATGGCAAGATGACACTTCGCTTTGCTTCCACCTCCCGCTGCATCAGAGAGTCAAGGCAGCAAGAATGTCCTTGAGCCCCAGACACGATTGGAAGGAGACAGGGCTTCCGATAAGCACTATCGGAAAGAAACCTTGAAGTTGGTTAATGATGAAATTTAAACCAAAGGAAACTGTGTTAGGGATACATGTAGGATCTTGGGAATGTGGTAGGTCAGCCCCAGAAAACCATGCAAGCTTATTGTGTGAAAGAGTAATCTGTTCCTTGACCTTATCTGTCATATAAGTAACAACCCCCCATTGCATATACTCCTACTTTGACCCTCTAAATTCTAGCCTCGGTAGTGTGTAGGGAAAAGATCAAGATAAACTAATCCACTGTCATCATCCAAACCTGGTGTTTTCTGGCAAATGCAGAAGAGAGCTGTCCCATTCACTTGTTGGAGGATTTTCCTCAAAGCTTAAACATAAACATATTTGACTTCATTGCTTATAATTGTTTTGCTCTATGATCTGAGTAACAACGCTTTTGTCCCAGTTCCACTCTAACCTCATCTAACCACAAGCCAGCCTCCTTCCTCCCCTTTTCAGGCAAACCCCTGCTCCATGTCAGCCTCTCGGGGGGCTGGAGGCCCTAGGAGATCCGGCCAGCTGAGAACTGCTTTCTGTTCCTGAGGTGTGAGTTGCCCTGCACATCGAGAGTATGATGTAGTTTCACTGTTTGCTTTTTAGCTGTCGCTTAGCTAAAGCTGCTTCCCCTGCTCAGTGCTAGCTGCTGCTGTTTGGCCCACTTCACCTTATTTCAGTTCTTGCCTGCTTCTCACCCCAGCCCTTTTTCTGTTGTACAGTCTGTTGTTTCCTGCCTTTAACTGTACCCTGCCACTTACCCAATTTGAAACGTGTTTCTCTGGTTCCTGTGCTTCTTCACAGATGTTGTCACCGATGCTGTCATGGTGCCTGACTCATAAAATGGTCCTCGATTCATGATCCATCTGCCTGGACTTAGCCACAGGACACAAGAATGTCTTGGTCATGTCTCCCCAAACCTCCCTACATCTGGAAACTGGAGCAGATCATGTCCTGGCTCTAACAGAGGTGGCCTGAATTGTAACGCTTATTCTTCCCTGTACATAAGGTGAGGTGATGCCTCAAGTGAAAGCAACTCCTCTTGACTAAAGCTAGGAGAAGGGCTTTTCTTTATTTCCTACCAGTAACTGGTGTGGCCTTTACACTGTTTGGTGATGAAAACTTTTAAAACATGGCTAAGGGATTTTTATCTCAAAGAATGAGACATAGCAAGAGCACCTCACCTCAGATAGGGGAATCGGCGTGGGACTGTGGGTAACGAGTGGCACAGATGACCAAATAAAGCTGCTGATAATGCAATTAGCACTGAGGTTCTGTTTGTTTCTAGAGCTGATAATGAAGGGGAGTTAAAACTTCCTTCCTTTTTAGTGATACAGGATAAACTGATTCTGTGCTCCTTTACAGGTCTGAGAGCATCGTAGGCAGAAACTTACTGAATCAAAGAAAATTCAGACTTGAGTTAGGTGTTCTGGAAAGACCTGGCAAGAAATAAGGGCATACAAGGGAGACATATAAAGCACAAAAGGAAGAAATTATTCACAGAACAGGGAAAGGCCTAAGGAGCTACTGATGTGCAATCTCTCTCCTGCAAATTATGGGAAAGTAACCCATTTTTTGGTCTTTATTTTTTTTCTTATGTAATAGCTCATCTCCAACAGGATTTAGAGCAGATTTCCCTAGAGTGACTAAGCCAGTTTCAAAAATCTGGTAAACCAAATCTGACTGGGAAGATTGCTTTTCCCCTCAGTACCCAACTAAACAGATAAAAGGGCTGTGGCTTATTTAATATGGTCCATCAAGGTTACCACCTCACCTTGGAACAAATCCAGTATAAAAATTCTGGTTTGTTTTCCAATTCTAATAAGCAAATCCTTTTAAAAAATAGAAGGAATAGTAAAGGATTGTGGCTTTTTTTTTTTTTTTAATAGAAAAGAGGAAACGGAATTGCAGAGGGGGTTCCTATTCCGCTACCCTCCAAGAAGGGGAAGCAGCATGAGCATGAATCTCCTGCCTGGAAGAATGAATCAGCCGTCTGGCAGCTTGAGTTTATTCTGATCTTCTCTACTGGTGAACTTCTGGTCGTTAATTCAGACATGGAATTGGTATCTCCCCTCTCCTTAATCCTCAGTTTCTTAACTGGGTGACTGATCAAGAGCTCTCTTTGGATCGAGCGCAGTAAAATTCCTGTTGCAAAGTCTTTGTTAAATCATCTCTGAATTGGGCTCAGTATCAGAAAGGGTGGACTTTGAAGCTCTTAAAGAGTAGCTTTTATGAGAAAGGTGACATAGTCCTATAGAATACTTTCTCCTACAGCTTTCCTCAAGACTTCTTTTCTATCAGATACAAATCCTTCTAGGAAGGTCAGTATTTAAAACATCTCTATTTCCTTATCGTGCTTGGATAACACTTTTTTTTTTTCTTCTTTTTCATTGTATTGGAAAGGATGCTAGAGTGCTAAAACTATACAGAAACTTCAGGATATTCTTTGATTTATTCACAAAGGCTGAACAGCTGGTAGAAGCACATTCTGGAGTTGTTAGCTTAAAAAGAAGTGGTATGCTAGCAGAACAACTGCTTTTCATCTTGTCTTCCCTGTTGTACCAGCTGGAAGGCTCAGTCCCAGAAGCACTATCAGTTCATGGGAAAAATGCAGAAGTTAGGCTCTTCAGAGAGGCAGTTTTGCCTCCCATAAAGAAGACAAATACAGTGGTGAAGAACTTGTTCCACTTTTCTGTTCCCTATATTTCTACCCACCATTTGAAAGATTGTTGCATTTGCTCCTTAGATGCTTGCTATATAAACTGGTTTATGGCGGTTATTTGCATGATCCAAGTGTGGTGCTGCATTAGGAATCTTCCCAGGGCACAGCTGGCTTAAGAAATTCCCATCTTCTTGTCACTGCAGTAGAGCAGAAACATTCCTGGCCTCTACAGGAGCACACCGCACCTTCAGTTGTGCTGACTTAATTGCTTACATAGTTGTACTCTAAACAGCATCTCAGGAACGAGCTGGTTTGGGGCGGGGGGGGGGGGGAAATGTCCCTCCCCCACGCTCTGATGAGGCAACAGTTCTGCTTAGAGAGCAGCCAGGCAAACAGCAGAGTGGAGCTACTGGGAGGGAGGAAACGAACTGGAGAGTGCACAGTCCTCTTAGGCAGGCTCTGTGACCAATGGCTTGTAATATGCTGCTGCACCTGGAGTCTGGTCTCTAGAGCGTTTCCATGTTTTGTTGTCACAAGTTTAAAAAGGCAAATTCTGTCATAGGACACCCAGAAGTATTATGAATCTGGGCTTCCAAGGTCTGAGTCAGCTTTGGAAACGGGCTGAACTCTCTGCCGGGGTAGTCGGCGCTTGTGTACACTCATTCCTTCAGAAACACACCTTAAAAACTATGTCACATTTTCTTCTGTTAAACACATTTACCTAAAAAATCTCGGCTATGAGGTCAAGTGTGAACTACAGTGTTTTCAGAATAGACCAAATATCTGACGCACATGCTCGTATGTGGATTTTCTGCACAGCTGCCTCTGAAGCTGTCTCAGCGTTGTGCTTCGGCCAGCTCTCTCAGTAGACTGCTATAATCTTACAAAGCGTTGGATTTGAGTTGTAACACGAGTAGTGCTATTGTATCGCAAGCAGAGAATACATTACTGGAATTCCGTGTGCAAGCAAAACGTTCATATTGGAAGGCTGTAGCTTATTTTCATGGAAAAGTTGTCTATCTGGCAGCTGTCAGAAGTTGATTTCGTACAGGGGAGGCACAAATGGATCCAGCTCCTTTCCATCTATTTCTATGTGTAATTTAACAACTATATCTATCACGGGCAAGTTTAGAACTTACGTGAGGTTTGGTGTGGTTTTTTTTTTTTTAACATTAACTTTTCTTCACAATTCTTGTACAATTTCCAGACATTAACAGGTTCACACTAAAGATCAGCATCTGCAGTTGAAACCTTGCACATAGTTATATGACTAGGCATTCAGAATACTATTTTAAAGTGTTCCCTAAAAGGGAATCTTTCTCCTAATTTTCTTATTTTCCCCAACCTTGACAAGAGGTGAAAAAACATTCTGAAACGTGACTTCAAGCTATAGAATAGAATTTATTTTTGTAAGACTGTCTCATGTACCAACTGACAGATTATATCTAGAATTGCTAGGTGACATCAACTCATGTTACACTAGCTTTTTATTTTAAACACTCCTTATCTGATCACAATTTCCATTGTAAGTGTCACTTGCTCTGATGCCTCATCTTAGTTTTGAAAAGACTGGAACTGATGGATACTCTTCTCTTAAGTGTCCTGCTTTTGTTAGGCAGGTGAGCAGAGTAACTCAGCTTAGTGCCTGCTTAGTTATGCTAACCCTCTCCTCAAAATTAAAAGTAGATAAACACAAGAGGATGATTCGAGACTAATTACCAGGACAAAACTATTTTTGTGCTGACCGATCTAAGTATAAGCTTATGTGCAACTATTCAGCATGAGTAATGTGCTTAGCATTACACAATACCGAGAAAAAAAATGTAGAAGGAACTACTGACTTTCAGTGTGTTTCAAAAAAGAAGCATCACAACTTTTATATCTGGTTACTTTAAGTATACATGATCATCTCAGGGTCATATGAATCTTCATGCAGGGAGAAAAAAAAGGTATCACACTCAAGAGCCGAGGAGCAAATGCCAGTTTTTCCAATTCCCAAACTGGGAACGCACTTAGTGATGGGCAGAAACAGAAGGCGTTTCAGGAGAACACTCCTAAAAGGAGCCATCAGTGCCAGCAAACATTGCCTCTCTATCGCCGTGCAAGCTTGGAGTTCTCAAGCTAAGGCACCCTGCACCCGTGTGGGCAACTGTCAATTTACGTTCAAAGCCATAGACTCCCCTGCACGCAACTTTGCTTCCTGAGCGCAGAATGAATGGAGCAACGACAGCCCGGCTGTGCTCGGCCCTGACAAGACAGGGGCGGCTTGGCGGGGGCGAG
>NW_010526747.1:0-215 GCF_000687285.1 Phaethon lepturus
CTGTATATTAATTATGTTAATATTATATTTTATATAATCCCATATATGATTATATATATAACCCTATGTAGCTAATAACACAACACAATGTAATATAATATTATTATATAATATAACATAATAAACTGTAGTAAGTATAATGTAGTATAATGCAACTTAATATAATAGCTATTATTTGATATAATTCTACCCAAAAGGTCCGAGTGGCTGGTCTG
>NW_010526747.1:249-55376 GCF_000687285.1 Phaethon lepturus
AGGTGTTAGCAGCAATAACAGACCTCGGCCTTTGAATTTAACACACTGCTGCTGACATCTGGTATTTAGGTAAAGAACTGTGCTAAAGGAGTACTTTCATAATACTTCAGCTAGAGCAAGACCTAAACACGAGGACTGATCTTCCTCAAAGCTGAGATCTGCTCTGCAAAGTTCAGGTGAAGGCAGCAGCCCCTGTGCAATTTTAGTGTCTTTTACCAGCAGCTGTGCTGATCCCTCAATTAAAAATTAGAAAATCAAGAGCATGATGATAAGCAGAATTGGTCTGTTATTCTTCATTAAATTAAGAATTCCTCGTGCTTACTTTCTTCCAAATGTGGATTAATATTAATGAAGTTGGTGAAGTTATTCAGAAGAAGGTTAATGCACAACTCCAGAAGTGCTGTTATCTTTACATTCTTTTCCACAAAACCTATCCTAGCTTTTTTCCCACTATAGGACTTGAAGAAATCTGCCCAGATCCAGGTATTTGCTTAAGTAGGAAATGATCCTTTCTTATATTCTTCTCTGCTCTTTTACACAGTTCTAGGATAAAATGCTTCAGAAAAATTAATTAGATACTATAAAACTGAGACCACAGTTAATAAATCATTAAAAAAATGGGGCAAAAACCTAGCCATGTTTACAAATGCTGTTGGTTTGTGGAAGGAGAAATGAGAAAACTGGCGAAGTATTCCAGAATACCCTTTCTTTAAAATGAAAGTCACTTCTTTACCACTCTCCTACAATAGGTGTCTTCTGCTGGAGCCAGGTGACCATCATCTGCCTACCCTGAGGCTAATGACATGCACAGATCAGAAGCTCTCCAGTCTTCTTAACATGGAAGCATTTGACCTCATTTAAGAGTTAATCATTCAGTTATTTTGCAAGTTCTGTCAAAAAAAACCTGTGGCTCACTAGTAAATTAACCATTCTTTGCAAACCTCTTATGCTACTACCTGTGTTTAAAAGGGGAAAAAAGTTAAAAACAATACCTATTTTCTTTATTTTTGCCTCTTATTTAGTCATTATGACTAAACATAAACAAGACACTTGACATATCAATACTTTCTGACATTTTTAATAAGGACATTTCAGCTATTTGGTTGACTGCAGTCCATTACGTACTTTTATTGGGGGGGGGGGGGGGGGTAAAATATGCTTTAAAATAACATATGCATTAAAATCTCAGAAAATCTACTTTTTACTTCCGACCGTGAATTGCAGTTTAAGTAAAAAAATTATTTTTATTATTATTGAAAACATACTTTTAGGGCAATGTGTGATTAAAATAGAACCATACTATTCTGTTGTCATAGTGTTTTCAGTATTTTATATGTTATTTTCTTTTATGTCTCTGAGGAGTTTTTCATATATACTTGGCTGTCCACATGTTTGACAAGAGACATTGCAGCATTCTTCTGCTGTTTTGTTTTGTTTGCCACAACAATTCTATACAGTTTTATTTAGCAGTCATATTGCCCGTCTGTATAACTGAACATGGGCTCTTCTCTGCATAGACAGGCATGTGAGCTCCAGACTGTCAACAGGTCTTCCTTGTAGAAAAGGAAAACTGTTAGGTATATTAAAAACTTAATTCCAATTTCTCTTACTGAAATAACAGTACTGTTCTGTTTCTGAACACTGGCAGGTGCTGAGTACAAAGCAGTGCAGTCTTCTCTAAAAATGGTCAAATGAGTTGCTGGAGAGCAGCTTATGCACTCTACATTCACATTATGGCTTCCTGCCTAATAAACTCATCTTGCAGACAAAACCCAGAGCTGTTGGTGGCAGGATGACTTATTGTGTGAAAAAGTCATATAGTATCATTGAATGTCATGTGACTGTAGCAAGTGAAGTCTTTACCTGTTTTCAGAAGAGTAATTGCTTGCATCAGCTTTTACTTTCCCCCCTTTCTTTTTCTTGTATAGGGAACTTTGATATCTCACAATGATTTGGAAAAAGGGTCAAAAGACAGGGTGTGCTGACAGTCTTCTAAACAGGTGTATGTTATTGGAGTCCATTGTCATGCTATAAAGACAGCAGTGTACATTTCTCAATGGTTTCAGGGTGACTGTTAATAGAAAATACTTCTTGTCACTATGGGTGAACTTCCCTGGACACAATTACAGGGTTCCTCTGGCACCAGGATGTTACTTGCAGACATTTTCATCTTGGTTTTAACATGTATTGTAAAAATGAGAATGTTCATTTGTTCTTTTTTTTTGTTTCTTGTGATATATAGAGGACCACAGAAAGTGGGGTGTCACTTTAAGAAGACACTGTTGTCATTCAGGTCTTTAGTTACTAGTCACGTAAGTAGAATATGTGTGGTGGAAAAGCTAAAACAAGGGTTCAGCTATGAAATCAATTAAGAGCCGAGGGACAGTGCATTCTCACTGAGCACCAAACATGAGGGGCAAAATTCTGGCCTGCTATAAGCTTTAAAAATTTCATTTTTAGGACTATCTTGTCAATGTATGGACTTTATCCACTGAAAGCTCTGGTAGCTTTGCACGAGCAGGTTGGTTTTTGCCAATTTAGCAGAAAGCCTAGGCAACATCGTCAAATGTTTTCCTTCTGCAGATCACAAAGCACTTTCTAAAAAGTCTAAGTATTATTTAGGCATAGACAAGTTAAGTGAGTGTTCCATGTTCAGAAAGCAGGTAGCCTGACACAACCACAAAAAAGGTTGTCTTACTGCAGTTGTTCTAAGTGGAAAACCAAACCAACCAAACAACAACAAAAAAATGCAAAAAAGCCCACTCCAAGAAAACACATTTTCCTTATTGAACCTGTGTTTTGTTTCTGCTGAGTCATGCCATCAACCGGTTTGAGGTTACCAACCTTTCATCATTCTTAAGTACTTTTAATAAATATGTTTGGGGGAGTGGGGGGACAAAAAGAAGGGAAGTATTAATAGAATTGAAATGAAGGACCTAAATCAGCATTAGAATTCTTAATTGTAGCAAATCTGGCATGACTGTAATTCTCTGGATATTGTTACCCAATTCACAAGGTACTTCTGACTACACAAAGGCTTGCTGCAAAAAAGATCAGTAATTGATATAGCACTGTTCACATTCATCTTTTATATCTTTTGGTCATCAAGACAGATATATTGTAGGTGAGATAAGGTGCCCGATGGAACTAACTCTTGTGCTTTTCAGAGTAAATGTAGTTGTAATCTTTCCCTGAAGTGACTTAGGAACAAGGTTTGCCAGTCTTTTCTTTAGGGGATTAGGGGACAGGGGGATGAACAAGGGGAGAGGAAAGGGTCCCAGCCGGTTTGCTTTCATCAGCGTGATTCTCTGCTTTCCTATATGAAAGAATTCTGTAGTTCCTTTTCTGTCTTTGCAGTTTTTAATTGACTGTACTTGTAATTTTTAATTGCTTATTGCTGCTGAATTGGCTTGAGGCAGGATGACTAGAGGCCTAGAAGGTCATATAAATGTGTATTTTGAATTGTCTTTATAACAGATGCAGAAGAAACTCACTAGTAAATACCACAAGCATAACATATGTGATTCAAGTGTTTAGCAGGTTACACTGGAGTTAGTTACATGGTTTCTGAAAGGACTTTTTTTCCTTTTCCATATTGTATTCTGCATTGTGTCTCCTTTTGTTCTTTAACTCACAAAAAGAATTTAGGAATCTTTAGTTTGTTAAAAGCTTCTGGTTTGCTTATTAAACCATAATCTATCTTCTTTGGGTTTTTTTTTCAGTTTGGTTTTGTTTTTTGTTTTTTTCCCCAGCCAGCCCCTGATTCATTTGCAGGCTGTTTTCAGGTGATCAGTTCATTGCTGTCAGCATCAGTACTTTGTACGGCTCAGGGTATGGGTGCAGGTCAGGATCAGATATTTGTATACTGTTCTCAGGAAAGTAAACTTAGTGTTCAGATTTAGTCTTTTCTGCACCAAGAAGTATCAGCCACCTTTTTGTTTTGTTTGAAAATAAGAATTAGAATATGGAGACTAGTAATGTTGGAAGATCCAGTTTTAATTTTTACAATTTGGGAAAAAAAAATGTTAGGAGAAATCTTAACAGGGTTGCTTCTGGTTTAGTATCACTGGTATTTCTAGCACTGAAGTGGCCAGAGATGAAGGTGCATGCCCCAGAGTTTATAGAGTTTAAGGATCCGGTTTGATTTAAGCATTATACTGAAGGAATATATGACTGTGGGCTTTCTGCCCTTGCAGAATGAATAAAGGCCTGGGACTTGTGCAAGAGGTGGACAGAGTGCTGACCGGCCTCTCTGTTAGTAGGATTTAAAAAGCACAGCTACTTTTCTCCCATGACGGAGCTACAGGAGCTGCGGGCAGTGCAAGGTTTTTGCCCGAGTTTCACAGGACCTCGGGCAAGCTGGGGTCATGTCTCAGTCCTGGTGGATCTGAGCTGCTTTTTCCCATGCTTGTGTTCTCTGAAATGGTGTGACCTGCATTATTTACTGGTCCAAATGGAGGGAGAAGGCAACAGTGGGTGCCAGTGCAGAGAGGGAGGCTTGCTACCTGGCTTTGCCATCAGACCATGACAAGCATCTGTTGCCGTTTAACAGCAGCCGACAACCAAGCCCCACGCAGCCGCTCACTCACACCCCACAGAGGGACGGGGAGAGAATTGGAAGAGTAAAAGTGAGAAAAGTCGTGGGTTAAGACAAAGACAATGTAATAAAGTAAAAGCCACACATCCAAGCAAAGCAAAACACGGAATTCATTCACCACTCCCCACGGGCAGGCAGGGGTTCAGCCATCTCCAGGGAAGCAGGGCTCCGTCACGCCTAACGGTTACTTGGGAATGCAAATGTTGCCATTCAGAGCATCCCTCTCTTCCTTCTTCCTCCAGCTTTATATGCTGAGCATGACGTCGTATGGTATGGAATAGCCTTTTGATCAGTTGTGGTCAGCTGTCCCGGCTGTGTCCCCTCCCAACTTCTTGTGCACCCCCATCCTGCTCACTGATGGGGTGGTGTGAGAAGCAGAAGCAGGAAAGGCCTTGGGTCTGCTCAGCAATAGCGAAAGCATTCCTGTATTATCCACACTGTTTCCAGCACAAATGCTGGAAAAACACAGCCCCACACCAGCTACTATGAAGACCATTAACTCTATCCCAGCCAAAACCAGCACCGCATTAGACTCTGGCACTGAAACATGAGTCCATGGCAAAGCAGTGTAAAGGCTCTCCGTACCTGTAGGATGTCTGGGGAAATTCTGTGTGTTAATCTAGATGTTTTACCTATCTGCAGTAGTGGTAACCCTCGTCCTGCCTCCTCATCACCAACCACTCTGTCAGAGTAGGGGATGTGTTAGTGTTTTCTTAACAGATTGGTGTTTCCACTAAACATCTGACTAGCATTTAATTGCCTGCTCTTATACTCCTTGCTGCCCTTTTCATGGCCTCACAGTTTTTGTGATACTTGGGTCATTCCTATTTCATGATCTCAGAAGGAGCTATGCACCCTAGGTATTCTGATTGTTGCTGTACCTAGCAACCTCAGAGAAACTTACCAAGACCGCCAGTGCTCCAGAATGCAAATGTAACAGCGGTATCAAAGAATAAAAGGCAGTAGCTCACCTTGCAAACTTGGGCAGTTACTCTAGAAAACAAACAAAGAGAAACATACCATAAAGAAGACAGATGGGTATTGAAAAATAATACTTTACATTTGAACAAACTTCAACCTGAAGCCTTGTTATTTAGGCTCGTTGCTTCTTTTCTGAGAGCAACCTAGTTGAATCATCCTCTAGTTCTATTTTCTGTGATGTAGTTTTGCAGTAGAAATTAAGCAAAAATAAAATGAGAGTTAAAAATAAATTTTGGGTTTTTTTCCCCAGGATTTTTTCCTAAGCAAAAATTTATCAATTACATAATAACTGCTACCGTGGCATGAAGACAAAGAAAAAAGAAACACAGGTCTGTAATTATTGTTGAATTAAGTAATAGGTTATTTTGATTTTCTTTCTCTTTCATTTTAGAGTCATGTAGCAATTCATGTTAAACAGACAGGTGATGGTCTGATTTCATAACATATCCCAAAACCTTGTCCCACTGAATGCCCCAAATGGGAGGGATAAAACAAGAAGCATAAAACTGATTCCATTTGTTGGGTGGCAGGTTCTGGTTTGGGACTCAGATGTTTTGAGAGTGAAAAAAAAAAAAAAAATCTCCAGAAAGTTTGTAGTTTAGTGAGTAAAGTACTGGACACAAGCCAAAGCAAACTTAAATAAGTGTGGTGGTCTCAGCTGAGTTCCTAGCAAACTCCAGCCCGCACTGCAAGACTGCAATGAACAATTATATGTAACTTGGTACAATTGCCAGCTCCTGCTTAGAGGCCCTTTATACTGAGCTACAGAAGAGACTGAATTACTTCCCATAACTAATGGGAGCATTACTCCTTTCTCAAGGGCATATTATGAATACAGACACTGCTGTCA
The DNA here is from genome assembly GCF_000687285.1 of Phaethon lepturus. Classification (NCBI taxonomy): domain Eukaryota; kingdom Metazoa; phylum Chordata; class Aves; order Phaethontiformes; family Phaethontidae; genus Phaethon; species Phaethon lepturus. The sequence goes on from NW_010526747.1 coordinate 6,678, forward strand.
AATCCTCATTGAGCAAATACCAACCTTTCTTGTCTTTTATGTCTGGCTGTAATGCCCAGATGTAGTCCTAAGAGCTTGTGTTTAAGATGTATGCATATATACACATTGTCCTTCAAATATTTAACATTTCTAGATTGGATCTTTATTTTGGAATTATAATTTTGGAAATTAAGTTTCTAAATGTCAGTGAAAATCCATTAGGTTATTAGCTTTCATGTTTAAAACTACACATGTAGCAGCCACAATAAAGACAGTGTTGGTTGGTATTCCCTGGGAAGACCAAGACTCAGGGAACTTTAAGGCTTTGGAAAGATATAAATATGTAATTCTTTCTTCAACACAAATGTGATATTAACTTAGGAAGCTGGGTATCCTCAGCTGAATTTCAACTTTACTTCTTTGAACATTAATTTCTTATTTTATGAATGGATGGCGTCTTGTAAAGTCTGTCCACTGAGGTTCTTTAATGTCATATAAACATAATTGGCTTTAAGAGATAAGACAATAGAATACGTTCCTGAGTGAAATAAGTCCACTGAATTTTGAATAATCCTCTTAGAGAGCATAAGGCCACAAATTTGAGGTATATGCGTAGCCTGGTTCTTGCTAAGTCATTTTCTATGCCTTTTTAGCTGGATTACTATTTCATGCAGATTCATTGTATTTTGTTCAATCTTTACATTGTTAGTCCTTGAAATCCAGGTTAGTTTTCCCTGGTTACATGCAAAGCTGCAGGTAGCAGCAGGCTTTGAAAACTATAGTCTGTTTACACATTTTCAGTTAGGCCCACAAGGAGAGCGGATGGTAAAGTCACAATCGGATCTTCAAGCTACTGTGTGTTTCAAGAAGTACCAGTCTCATGTAGATATGCAAAACATGAATATAACTACCGATAAGGTCCTCTTTAGAATTTATGATACATGTACAGATGAGAAAAATATGTTGAAATATATTATCAAACATCGATGCATTTGTTAACTTATAAAAGCACTAAAAAATTCTCCATAATTTGTAAGCCAGATTGCCTCATTTCTCCTGTTTCTACTTTGTTTTTTATTGCAACATTTCTAAGGATGAGAAGGATTTGTACAGAGAAAGACAAAATGCATCTTTAAAGTGCTCTGGGCTGACCATGCTGTCAACCCAAACATACTATCTCATCCTGGCTGACAAAATGCTTCTGCAGCTTCCCCATGGTATCTTTCACTGCACCAATAAAAACTGTCTTCATGTCATGAAAGAACAGCCCAGATCACTGTACTAGGATTTCCTTTGCATCCTATCTCTCTTTTCTGCAGCTTGAAGTTACTGGCTGCCTCTCTGTTACTTAAAGGAATTGTTGTTGTGTATATTGTTGTAGTGCCCTAGTAGATATGGTTGTCAAAAGAACTAGGAATTCCTGTGTCACAAAACATTGAAATGTCTTGTCTACCTTCTGTGTATGGAGTCAGTGCATTCTCTCCTCAGTATGTTAGGTCTGCTTAGTATTTAGAAAGTACACTGCTCTGCTCAACAGGATTAGGAGGTCTGAAAGCAGATAAATATAAGAGCGTCAGAAAAACATGATGACAAATCCCAGAGGAATAGCAAGACTTATATAATGAGACCAAAAAAATTTGAACTGTTTAACATTGTAGCAGAAAAATTACAGAGGAAGTAGAAAAAGGCTATAAAGTGACTGCCATAAAAAAATGCTAAAGAAAGTAGTTTAGGTTAATTTACCATTTCTTACTAGACTTTCAAATGAAACTATCAGTTGTAAATGTGTTTCAAGGCTCTAATAAATACTTCTTTTCCATGGTGTCTGATTAACAACAGAAGTGTGCTCTGATAAGATATAAATATGAATAGACACTGTCAGAAAGCAGCAAGCGGTGCTCCCATGAGAGAATCTGATCTGGGAGCTCATGGCAACTCCAGCACAGGCCATGTTTACACTGACAGGCACCGTCTTGAAGGTCTGACTACTGTGGGCAGCTGGGTGCTGATAACAGGGTCCATCAACATCCCAGGCATGGCAAAGAGATGAATCAAGACCAGGGTACAACCGGAGTGTTCTAGATGTAGCGCAGCTCAAGTCTTAAACAGCAGCTTTGACGTCACTATACTGCTAAGTTCAACTCCTGACAGGTAGTGGGAGACCTTGCGATAGCTTGTGATAGGTTTACAAGTGTCAGTAGATGAGGGATTTATCATGTAAATATTTCTGATTCCTGAAAAGATGTTTGTAGCACATCTGTGCTGTGGTCACTCCTGCATTGTTGTTTTGTGTTCGAGAAACACACGTGAACTCATTTCATTGTTCCACTCAAGCTCCCTCAAGCTCAATGTCATGCCAGCCATAAAAGTTGAGCCACCACAACCGTCTGTTTGGATGGAATTTGAGAAAAGAGTTGCTGGAACAGGGCACTACATAATGTGCCTGATCTAGGAGAAGGGAGGCTGCAGAGGCTTCAAACATCAAGCCAACAGAAGGCAAGAGGTACTGTGCACCAGCTTATGGTGCCGCAAGATCAAATTAACAATGTGAGGTTATCGCGAGTGTATCTGGAAGAACCAATGCAAGCTGTGGCAAAAGGGAGGAGGACTCTGGCGGATAAGGCTCTGGTCTCCTAGCACTCCAGTGGCTTGCAGAGCAGCTACAAAATTATTATTGGTGGCTTGGGAACATCGGGTCAGTACAAGGGTTTGGCAGCACCCTGCTTCTGCCAGCTCCATTGTCATGAAACATTGACACTCCTTTCCATATTGTGACTGATGTCTGCACATACATAAAAAATGATGGTGATACCCTTTGTATATGATTAATGTTAATTTGCCATTGTCAGTACAAATAAAAATTTCCCAATAGGAGAAAAAATGTGTTCCAACAGTGAATCTGACCAGTTATGTGCAGTAAAAGCCAATAACTGCAGTCTAAGTAGCCCCTACCATGTTTCTACTCTGAGCCAAAACTGGATGTTCAAGCCAGAACTATTCAGCAACACCAGGCATAAGACAGAAGCGAACTAAGCCCTTGTCATTTGTTTTCATGTAACTAATACTGAAAACCATTGCAAACAATTATCTCTTATTTTGTGGGTACTGTTTGGTTTTTATTTTAAATGACAGTGGTAATTATTTAATAAAAGATGGTGAAGTAAGACAGAAAGTTGAACAATGTATGTTTAATATTCTATCAAGCAAATGCTTTAGATCTGCCTGTTCAATCACTTTAGAGCCTTTTCTTACTATGAAGGTTTAATATTCTTTATTATATCTAGAGGAAGTGCTTGTAATTCTAAACTTAACAATTGAACTTCATTAAACATGCACTGCCTATTAAATCATACCCTTTACGAAGGAAATCAACACAGCTTTGGAAAAACCAGGCTTAGCCTTGCACAGCAGGTCTGTCTGACAGGGCTTCTGGTAAAACCTCTGAGGAATGTGGTCTGCAATAAGATGAAGTATCCATTTTTAAATGCAGGAAAAACATTAAAAGGTAGATGAGAATTGACAGGCTATGCATGAGCAGGAAACCTGAGCTGTCCAAAAGAAAAAAACAAAACAAAACAAAACTTTTGTCAGCTCAAGAGGTACAAAGAGATAGATGAAATTTACCAAATCATCCTTTACTTTGGGGTTTAATGCCAGGGAGTTCAAATAACCATGCAGCAAAATAAAGTTGTGCAATGATCAGGAAGTTGAAAGTGAGCAAACATTTTGTGAGCAGTTTATTTGCTGTTTGTTGTTCCATTGGCTGAGCTGTAATGGCATGGTTTGTCCAGGTGTCCACTTTCAAGTGTCCACTTTTTGGGACACAGCACAACACACCAGCACCCTATTGAAAGAAATTCAATTTTCAAGTCTTTTTTTCTGGTTTTTCTTTTCTTCTTCTATTTTTGAGTGTGCAGTTACTAGTATGCAATGCGTAACTCTTCTGTTGAGTCTTGCCTTCCTACTGAGTAACAAAGCAAGACTCCCAAAATCCCTGCCCAGGTTCCCCTGCCCAGTTAGTCTTTTAAAAGAATTAATCAGATCCTTAGGTTCTGTTTTATTTTTGACTTTGGCATTTACATGTTATTTATCTTCATGGCTCAGACTTATAACATTAGATAGGTAAGAGAGTAAGGAACGATGCAAGATCTGGTGTTGAAGAACTACAGCCACTGTCAGATCCCCTGTATAATTTTGGTATCGGTTATTTGTGTAGCCACTAGTGTTTGAGCTGGTGACCTTCCATCAAAGGGAGGGAAAAGTCTTTGTTGAACTGCTGAAACATGGGACTTACGGCCCAGTGTCAGGGAAGGTAGGGATGAATTCAATGATTTTGTGCCTCCCGATTCTGGATCATCTGTGGAGTAATGAAATTTTGTTAGCTATATATGTCCTGCAGTCTCTCTCTCAGGATGATTTCCTCCAATTTACGTGGCACACCCCTTGTGTAAAAGTTAATGAAAACCTTTTAGGTTATTCCTGATGTTTAAATTGGGAGTACTCTTTCCTGGACAAACACAGAGCATTTAAATGCCCTTTATTTGGCTTTATCCTACGTGAAACATTTGTAAAAAGGGGGGAGACTTCATGAGTACACATAACATATTAAGTTGAAAAACTGTATTATAATCAGCATGCTGAACCTCATTATTTCCTCTTTGGGAATTACTGTGCCATCTTCTATAATAACACTGGCCCCTAGATTCTTGCGTATTTCATGGAGCTGTGGCTTGGTATTACTTTGCTATCTCATCTCATACTTTCATGGTATATCCAGCACAGCAAAAAATTTAGGGTTTCTGCTTTAGTATGCTGTTTGTATACTAAAAGCTTTTTTTTTTTTTTAACTCAGGCAAGTTTTCATTTGACTGATACACTTGGCTCTTACCTTAATAACAACATATTAATGTATAAAAATAAGCTCCTCACTTATGTAGTATGGTTTGTTGTTGACTTAATCATATTTTAAGAGATGTTTGCATTTCGGGGGTGAGTAGTGTTGTTTCTTTGATCCATGACCAGGCCCAAATTGAGCCATGATATTTTCCCACTTGCTTTAAAACTGTTGCATTTTAGAGATGAAGAAAATAATCTTCTAGTGCTTTGTTTTCTCCCCTTTAAATTCTGGAGCCAGAGTTAATCTTGGCTCCAGAATTTAAATGAAATATTTTAGATGTTGTTTTCTAAAGCAGGAGCAGTTTTGGTCCAAAGATACATCAGTTTCAAAGTGAACAGAGAAATATTGCAGATCAAGCGAGGCCAAGTGGAGGATCGAAAGACTGAGTTTAACTGCACTTCTGTATGCAATCTCTGCTTGAAAGCAAAATGAATTCATTCTGAGTACTGTAATTTGCTTCATTGTATATGGTTATTCCCAGTGATCAATTAACAATACTATTCATAAATGATAAAATAATAACAAAAGTAAATTTTTTCACAGTGCATGAGACCAGATGCAAGAAAATACACTTCAAAATCTTACAACTTTCCCATTCCACAGCTATCCTAGGGAACACCCGGTTTATTACAAACCTGTGGTCAACCTTGCTGTACTGGTAGTTCATAACAGCTTTTGGCTGACTTGTACCTCATTAGCACTGGAGATTTTCACTTCCTTTCCCCAGGTTTTTGCCAGCTGGTGGAAAAATACACCTCTTGGTACATGCCAAGCCCTAAACCCAGCTCTGTGTTTCATGCAGTAAGCACTGCAATGTGTTTGGGCAGTCAACAATTTCATGTTTGGCAGGACAAGAGTGAAAGAAGATTGCCAGATGCCAGGACAAGGGTTACTTGGTCAAAAGAAATTACAGGTTAACCCATTTCCTCTCCACTGGAAGGAGCTACAATATGAGAATGAAAAGGCTGTGGGCTGTTGGGGAAGACTTTATCACATGTGACAATATCAGAGAACTTCTAAATAAACATAATGAAGTACTACAAAATATTCTTGCAAAAGCTACATGCTAATAATCTGCTGTGCTCAGGAATTTGTTTCTGAGTGGATGCAAACTACATTACTGCCAGCTAGTCCAGATACCTAAATTATGTCTGTTTCTGTCCAGAGAAAGATGACCACATGTTGTTGCTATAAAAAATGATTGATTTTCTTCAGTGGCTGATAATCTACCTAGTTTGAAATCTTTTCACAAATAATAGGTGTGGGAAAACTGTGTAGGATATCAGGTTTTGTGGATTCCCTCACACACTGTAATCACAGCAACCTAGACTTCAGCCATGTTGCTGTCATTTATGTCCCTGTATTGCCCAGTCTTTGGACTGGGCAAGTCTCCGGTATCCAATAAAGACAGGATAACCCAGAGCAAGTAAAACACAGCAGTTTTCCAGAACTGCTGGCTCTCTGCACAAAAAAAGACACAATCACATGCCTCCTAGAATGTGAAGCCACACTATGCACGACAAGACATCTGCCAAAACTCAGATTGGTGTTAGACTCCTCTACTGAGTCCTCTCTGTCCTGTAAGGTAGTTTAGCTTGTCTTTCAACTCATCATCATAACTGGATTTTTTTAGCTAAGATATATCAAATAAAAACAGCTCAGGTATAATGGCCTGTCATTCTCTAACTGTCTCTGAGTTTCAAAACAGGTTATCTATTTGCCTGTTTAACAGCCCATGGAAAAAGTTCCTTTACTAACGTTTGCTACTGAGGAGTGTAAGACCACGCACTGTGTTCCTTCTTGCTTCATCAGTTATGGGTTATTTTATGGGTTATCTGGATACTTCCTACCATTTGAATAATTTCTGGTCTGCACAAGATCTCCACCGTGGCTAGACAAATCTAGGAAAAGGGTGAGTTGGTACTACTCAACATTTTTCTTTTCTGTGTTTTGCATAATTTTGGTACATGTTAAATTCAGCTTTCTCTGGCATTTCTGCAATGTTTATTCATGCTCTGAGATACCCGATTCTGTGGTGGAAGACAGGCTGAAACAGAGCTTGTTAACAAAGTCAGACAAGATTGGATGTGTAGCTGAGCATGTTGTAATTTTCCAAAATTCAAACTATTGTGATGATTTTTATTTTTAATACTATTAAAGCTAAGGAAATAGAAGAATTGGATAGTTTTGTTATAAAATTTCTAAAAAGATGGAAAATCCACAATCTGGAAGGTTTGGGGGTTTTTGTTTTGTTTTTAAGTAATAGTATTCCCATCATTCTGTACTCAATTCTTTTCAGTTTTCAAATAAAGCTTGTTTACAAGCTAATGATTTGTGTAATCTCTTACACATACAAACTATTCCTTCATACTGAAGCAATCTGTGTTGGAGTATGCTGTTTCGTGTAAAGCTCCAGTGCAACTATCATACATATGATTATTAGAAAAATATAGCTCAAAAATGCCTGTTTCCTGCAGTCGGTGTTTTAACAAGGCTGGCGTGCATCTGTAATTTATACCATGTTGCAAACAACTTATTACACCAAATTTTAAATGGAAACTACAGCTACTAGTAGTTGATGTGATCTCAGGTTTGTTTTGTATTTTTGTTTGTTAGTATACACTTGTTAAAACAAAGCATCCTTGATGTGAGTGTTTCAACAAATCTGCAAATAAAATCTGTGCTTGGATACAAAACAATAAATAAGAACAGAATACATATAAGTTTTTATGCATCATGGTTAAGATCCACAATCTCAAATTTATTAATCCTAATAAATTAATTATTCTAAATTTGTGATGAAAATTTTATTATCACAGGTGAAGCAAACATCCTTTTGTGTTTGAGATATATTTGTTGAAACAGATTTGCTTAGCATCAAGACTGAATTTGTCAGGACAAAAAAAATGTATATTCTCAGCTTCAGATAATGTTCATTGGTTGCTTAGTGTTAGAATACATGGATAAAACCTGAAGACTGAGAACAGAAATCAAATCACTTCTGCACTTGAAAGAGAATTTACTTGAGTATTTTTGGTGGGTTTTTTCCATGAGGACCTGACAAAACTCACTCCACTATTTAAAGACAAAATTGCTCCTAATATGTTTAAGTAGAGTTAGTTTTTTAGATACTATCCTTCTTCTGTTTCAAAACAGCTGTAAAGGCACCACTGGTTTTCAAAAATAAATTAGACAGGGAGATAATTTCTAGGCATTTGGATGACAGTATATTGTGTACCTGGGTCTGAACGTTGAAACTCTCTTTGTTTTTGTTGGGCTAGTTAGGAAGATTGAATGTTCATTAGCTTCCAGCCTGATCTGCAGATACAGAAATTACTCCTAAATATGTAGTGATTTCCATGTAAAGATTTGTAATGGTAAAAAAAAAATCCATTTCTTTAAAACTTCATTTACATTTTGCATCAAATTTGTCTCAGTGAATATTCTCTCCTAACGTCCTGGTTATTCAACAGAAACTTCAGTCTGAACAGACTGAGCTTCAGAAACTGCTCCAAAGTCTACTGAAACACCACACATCAGTTCATTCTCTGTTAGAGCCCAAATACCTTTTTTACATTGACAAATGAGTATATTACCCTTAAAGGTATTACCATTTGTAGGTTAAAACATTCTGTGCCAAAAAGTTGCTTTCTCCTGAGGGGCAATTGAAGTGGTCTCAGTTTTATCCTAAGTTTGAAAAAAAGCTGTGCTTTACAGGAGAGAAAAGAATGGTTTCGCTTTTGTAATTTTTGACAGTAACAGAATAAGAGGTTTTTAGGGCAGCAAACACGCCCATCCTATAGGCTTGCTCAAGATATCAAGCTGTGGCTTGATCTCAGGAAAGGTATCTCATTGCCACTGTTTTCTGAAGTGGATTCTTAGAACTGAGCCAGCTGTAGCAAGTACCATACGTATTTCTTTTACAGCAGTGTACCAGAGTTGTGGTGTGCCTCGGGGATCAAGGCAACAGAGCCTGGAGATTCTGGGAGGATATGAGGGGAGAGGCAACAAAAAGAGCAGGGGAAGTTTGGGAGGGCCAATGAGGGGATATCTCTCCTTACCACACATTTCACTGTTGCTGATTCTTAAGGAGTGTGATAGTTACGTCTTGTTTTCTCCTGATACTCTACTATCAGTTCAAGGTGCACTGCACATTTCCCTTTTTGCTGAGTGGTTGCTGATGGCTCCACATGCAAAGATTTCTGAGAGTTACCACGCCTGAGCTTATACATGGATCATATGTTTCAGAATATTACCTTTCCATTTCATTTTGTACAGGAAATTCCAAGTGTCTAAAGTGTTCTATTTTGCATGTGAGTTCAGGCTGAAATAAGTGTAGGAAAAACATCAGATGAGAATTTACTGCCCAACCAATTCCCCAAACCAGAAGTATAGCGTAGGATTATTTCAGTAAAAATATGTGCAGCCTCCCATGCATGCAATCACACTCACTACAGTTGTGTTGTAGCAGGGGTTGCACAGCAGAAATTATACTTCTTACAGTATTTATTATTCAACTGCTGCTTTTCAGTGTAGGTTTGTATGACAGACACATTCAAGGTCTTCACCTCTTTTGTCCTTTGCTCCATAAAATAAGGAAAATAAAGTGAAACCATTTTCCATTTATTTTAAAGACTATTATTTGCTGAAGATCCTGTGTTATAAACAGATACAGCAAGAACCTGTCTGGGGCACATTGTAGACAGAACTTTATGTTTTAAACATCTGTACTTTGGGGATGAGTCAGAACATCCTTCAGAGATGATGGCTCAATCTGTCTCCACTTTGACTTAGCCACTTCGCTGTCAAGACACCAATGGTGCTTATAAAACGATTATTTAGTATCACAGTTCACTGGTCTTTTATGGAATACATTGGGCTTCGAAAGCATTGTTTATGTAACCTTAGCATACGTCAGCTGGCTGTGGTTGTGGTCTGAGTACCTCCAGCTTGGTAAGTTAACTTCCCTAGAGAAGGCTCTAGATTATGATTTAATGGGACTTTGCATGAGGAATCGGACAGGTGAAGTTTTGTAGCAAAAATAAGGGGACAGAAGAGAAATGATTTTTCACTCTACTTCTGTAAATCTGGCAGTGACTGAAAGAGAGCAAAGGTTTCACCTTACTCTGACAGATGGGAGTGCTCAAATGTCGTCCATATATTGCCTTGTTCTTTGAAGTCTTTCACCTTTCAAACTGATACAGGAATAAGTTTTCTGGCCAGTTTTAACCCATTTGTTCTCTTTGGAGCTGACGTTATCTAAGCTTTCTGTATGGTGCATTTTCAAACTGGAATGATGCCGTCATGTTAGGCTCTCTTCCCTATTAGTTATGTGTTATATATGCTAATGAAGTGTGGCTTATTTTACTACTTTTTGGTAGCATGCACACCTCCTTTCTCCACCCTTTTCTTTAAATTGTAATGTGGGTAATTGCTGATAGTGAGCTGCCCAGCTTTTTTGCTGTTGGCAGGTGTCAAAGAGTTAGTTCTTCACCACAGGAGCGAGTGGGGGTTATTGAAAAGTCCATCATTCAGCAGCTCTGTTTCCTGCCAAGGCTCAAGAGCTGTTCAGTGCTACTTTTAAAAGCCACAGGATCTGTTGTGGCTCTGGGAATGTTTTCAGGGTTATTGTGGATGTAAAGAAGGGCCAGTGATTAGAAGCATGTGAATGCTTAAAGGCTGGATAAAGAAAACAATCACCTCGAACTATGAGGTATTAACATTTCCATTTGCCAAACCCATTGCTACACGCTGCATCGAACACACAATCCTTTCATTACCATCTCCCCCAAGTCTTGTCAAGATTAGTATCAATTTGGAAATCCAAATTTCAGCTTAGGGGTTCAGGTGGAATGGGATCTGCACCCAAAATTCACACCAGATCTGAATTATTTTATCTTTACTGACCCGTGGGCACTTACAGCCCCACTGTGCCTTGACTAAAACAGATTCAACATATTTCTACTTGTGATTTTTTTTTTAAGTCAACACAAGGTGTTGGCAGGTGTTTCTGTTTTCTTTGCAGGAGGAGAAGGCTCATTTATGAATGCAAGCCTGACTCTTTGTTTCCACTCACACACAAAAAAATTACTCAGAATATGCATAAAGATACAATCTAGAGCACATGTGGAGCCTTTAGAGTACTGTAATCAATGACAACTGTTTCACTGATTTGAATGGATGCAAGATGAAGTCCTAGAGCAAATGACCCTTCTTTCATGTCAGAGGACCAGTAATTTTCTTTGGTCAATATAATATCTGGAACAAAAGGGTAATTTATGACACTTCTGAATCAATGTTTCAGTGAGAATGGTTTGGCCTCATATTTATGGAAATGGTTTGAGTTCAAATATTCTTGTACTGTATGTATCTATTGTGGAGTTAGGATCAAGAGGAACAGTTTAAAATGGAAATTAGATCAAATGAGTGTCCTCTTATCCAGTTCAAACTTATGATATATTTTTGACAGATGAACTACATAAACAATTCCAATAATTCGAAACAGAATTAATAAACTTGACATTTTAAAATCTTTTTCTCCTTCTATGAGTCCGTCTTGCTCCTCTGCCTTTTTTTTTTTAACTTACCTTTTTTGTTTTGGCATGGACTCTTAAAAAGTCAGTGTCTGACATCATGTTGGTAGCAATGAGTGGGAGGGGGGATTTGAACTAATACCGAGGAGGAAGGACCTTACAGTGTAATGGAGCACATCTTGTTCTGTGGTTCTTCTTATGTAAGAACAACATTATTTTTTGTTACGTAAAAGCGTAATGTCATTGATTGAATGGGATTATTGAAACTGATTTTTAAATTAGTATCACAGGGAAATTTTTTAATGTGTTTTTGTTTCTGTTTATTTGGATGGTAATTTCAAGTGGTGTTTTGAGTAACTTTCATGCTGACCCGTGTTTGTAAAGCACAGTACATTTCTGCATTTATACTATGTGTACCATTATTGTTATACCCCATGCTTGTCAAGGTCCCAGTTTGTATGCAACTTAGACACAATCTTTTTACCACCTAAGTAACTCATAGTGTATTATTTCATGCATACCATACCAGAATATTGCAGAAAACAGCAGGTGTAATTTTTAGATGCTTCTAAGGTCATTTGGAGAGTTTTATCTTGTATTACGTGAAGAACATGATGTTTCCTCTGTTAAAATTTTAACAGAATTGTCATTCAATGTTCTAAACCCAAGATCAGACTCCAAGTTGTCTTAATGAAATTAATGAGTGTTGCATAAGCCATGTCCAGAAAATAAGTTTATTGTGGGTGGCAGGAGAAATTTTGCCTGAGTAAAAGCCAGAAGATCAGCCCTTCCAGATTTTGCTCCATTTTTAGTATAATAAAAAGGCGAGAGACATAATACCATTCTGTATGTATAACAGCTTCTTTACCGAAGCAGCTCAGGATACTTCAGAAGCAAAAATTAATTGTTAACAAACTATTATAATGAAAATGGATCTAGGGTTGTCAGTCCTTTTAAAGAAGCATAAAGTTTTTAATCACTGGCTGCAGTTCTTGCAGTAAGCATAAAACTATTAACTACATTTAAAACAAACAAACAAAAAAACAAGCAAAGATTCCTAGCTTCTAAGAATGACATTCTGCCACTTGTTTTGACTTTATCACTAAGCAGAACTTGGCTGACATTTTGCTTTTTCTGATGCTTGCCACATTCAGAGCTGCTAACTAGCAACACAGGGCATGATAGGAGTCCTAAGAAAACAGTGGCGGGGCTTTTGTCTTAATGATTTGGGAATGTCTGCCACTTCACTTTACCTTTGACCTTAACATTTTCTGTTAGTCCTCCCACATCTTCCTCTCTCCCACAAGTGTGCATACTCCCATGCTGAAATAAACGTACCTGTATTCTCTGAGGAATTACAAATCAGTGTACTTATATGAAATACCAGAGCACTAATATAGTGTCTGATTCTTAATGAGGTAATCGATCTGCTTCCTAGTCCAGGGGAGAATTAATAGCTATATAAAACCCCACCTCATATATGGACATGGTAGGTTTGAATCAATCTGATTGCAGTACTGGGACTAATGAGAATGAACCCAGAACGAAGGACTGCAACATCAGACTGAAGAAATTATTATTAACCCTACAGATTCAGGTATGTTGGATGTGCCTTTGCTTGAAAAAAAAAAGGTGTATTGTCATTTCAGTACTGGTGTCACCTCCTTGCACTAGTTCCGTCCTTTTCTAAGTTTTGACAGGACACTGGAATTTCATAGAATCATAGAATAGTTTGGGTTGGAAGGGACCTTTATAGGTCATCTAGTCCAACCCCTCTGCAGTGAGCCGGGACATCTTCAATTAGATCAGCTTTCTCAGAGCCCCATCCAGCCTGACCCTGCATGTTTCCAGGGACGAGGCATTTACCATGTCTATGGGAAACCTGTGCCACTGTTTTACCATCCTCACTGTGAAAAATTTCTTCCTTATACTTAGTCTAAATCTACCCTCTTTTAGTCTAAAACCATTATTCCTTGTCCTATCGCAACAGACCCCACTAAAAACTCTGTCTCCATCTTTCTTATAAGCCCCCTTTAAGTACTGGAAGGCTGCAATAAGGTCTCCCCAGAACCTCCTCTTCTCCAGGCTGAACAACCTCAATTCTCTCAGCTGTTCTTCACAGGAGAGGTGTTCCACCCCTCTGATCATTTCTGTGGCCCTCCTCTGGACCCGCTCCAACAGGTCCATGTCTTCCCTGTGCTGAGGGCTCCAGAGCTGGATGCAGGACTCCAGGTGGGGTCTCATGAGGGCAGAGTAGAGCGGCAGAATCACTTCCCTTGACCTGCTGGCCAAGCTGCTTTGGATGCAGCCCTTCTTCTGTTCCTTCCTGAGATTCTTTTACCTTAAACCCTGATGAATCTTTAATTCAGTGGTCAGTGAAGATATGGGAGTGTTTTAAAAAAGCTGTGTTGTCCCCAGTGTTAGAGGACAGTTGGAGAGCTTTGGTCTCTCCACTTTCTTCACATTAGTACTGCTGAGCATTCCTGGATGGACAAATAACAGGCATCTCTGAGCTCACAGACTTAGCAGTTCTCAGTTGCTGGACTGATGCCAAGGTACAGGCTTTTTGTGTGGTTATTCTGTAAATACAACTGCCTTGCTGTGATAATGCTAGGGCATAAATCCCTTTAAAATTCTTGGCTCAGAAACACCCTCTTGTTTCTCTGCGGTCAATGTTCAAGTTTGAACGTTTCTGAGCCAATGTCTCTGTCTTGTTGGTTTGACACCAAGGCACAATCTCTTCTTTACAAAATTTTGGCTAAGTAATTCCTAACTGGGCTGATGTCAGAACCCCATTCACTCATTGGATCATCAGAGCCTCTTTTTTAGTAGTTTCATGTCAAGGGACAGGTCATATAAGCATGGGAATTAGTTTTACACTGGTGTTCTGGTTTGATGTCAATGGCCAGACTGCTTTACAGGTTCCCATCTCAAAAATTAGCTTAGTGAAATGCTATCAGAGCACTCCTGTCTTTTTTTTTTTTCTTTCTTTTTCTTTGGGGGGTTGTGTGTGTGTGTGTGTGTTGGGGGTGGTGTTACTGCTTCGTCTGCTCAAGCTGTCTGGTTTTGTGTGAGAACCCAGACTGCTGCAATGTTACTGGCTCAGCATTTCCAGCATGTCACTGATTTCTATGCTCAAGCCTCTCTTTGTAGGATTACTGGCTCAGTAACTTCATTTTATTCAGCTGGTGTCAATATCTAGGGAACAAGAAAACTCCGTTGCCCCTAACAAGACAGAGCCGTTATCAAGGCACAAGTTTCTCAGGAGCTGTTTGCTCAACACTTCCAGGTAACTTTCATTTTCCAAATTAAGTACAGTATTTGATGTGCTAGGTTAACACACTTGGACACAGCCATCTTCAGCTGCACAGGATGAAAGTTTTTCAACTATCCTATAGCTCATCCGTTACAGAGTGCTTATTAGCTCCTAAGGGTGAAATTTGCCCTTCTGATTAGACTGTCACTTCTAACAACATCTCCAGCACACCTCCTAGCTGTACCCACACTGCATGATATGAGGATGAAAATATGCATAGTATCTGGCTGTTGATTCAGGTATCACAGGCTCTCAGACACCTTGGTCTTTGTTTCACAGAATTATAGAACAGTTTTGGCTGGAAGAGACCTTTAAAGACCATCTAGTCCAAGCCCCCTGCACTAAGCAGGGACAGCTTCAACTAGACCAGGTTGCTCAGAGCCCCGTCCAACCTGGCCTGTAAAGTTTCCAGGGATGGGGCATCTGCCGCCTCTCTGGGCAAGCTGTTTCTTTGGCTACTTTCTCTGGAGGCAGACATGGGTTTCAAAAGAAATTGAATTTAAAACAGTGCGATTACTGTGGCAGTAGTTTCTGTGAAGTACGGGGTGGTAAATCTGAAAGAAAACAGCAGGTAAGGTGTTTGGCTCTTACAATGTTAATGACCAAAAGGCTTACCTCAGTGTAAAGTAATTATGTTATTCAATTTGATTCAATACAGGTTGCACATGTACAAACAAAAGAGTTGACAGAAATCCATTTGGTCAGAAAGGGAACAGGGGCCTTGTTTAAAGAAAGCATTCTTTGCATCATGTTATTAAATGGAACACTTAATCAGCTTCTTTGCCAAAAGAAAGCTTCCCATTATATTTGTTATAAAAAACTACAATAGAAGAAAAACAAAGAGAAACTGAAGTGTTGTAATGTGGAATATACTCTCCATGGTTCTTCTAGTCTATGTAGTATGCTAGTCTCAGGTACAAAGAGCTGACTTGAACGTTAATATTAGAAAAATCTAGGTTTAGCTAGCGCTCTGTGTTCTGGGAGGTTTGAATTTCAGATTTTGTAAACAGCTCAAGCAATTCCCTGAAAGGTTTTGTCAGTTGGCTTTCTCCCTTACTCTTTTCCTGAGCTTTTTCCAGGTTTAGTAGTATTTCATCGAAAATAAATTACATCATCGAAAATAAGAAATGCTGTCCTATGAAGCTGTTTTCAAAAGATAGTTCACATTAAGTCTGCATGAATTTACATAAGATTAACATAAAGCTGTTCTAGATCTTACCATAAAAGTTTGGACCTTCCCAAGTCTGCTTTGCTCTGAGGAGGCTGAATGAGTAAGAGAATTGCTTATCGTTCCAGTAAGAGCCAACATTTGCCTTCAGAGACTCACACAGAAAATTAAATACTGCATGTTACCCTTTGTTTTACCCAAAAATGCTTCTACTGTAATATTATTTTGATATACTTACGCTGTGCAAAAAGCGTGCTGGATTTTCTGTGGCAATCAAGACAGACAAACTTTCAGTAACATTAACTGGCATAATTTTCATCAGTTAGTGGAACTTACTACTGATTTACCCCAGCTGAGGATCTGACCTTTGGCACCTTGCTACAGATTTTATGTACTAAAGAGAAAACATTCAGGCCATGACGGGTCTGGACCAAGATACCATCAAAAACAAATGGCCAAAGCTGTGAAGACTAACCTCTTTCTGACTTCTGTGGCACACATTTCTTTGCATAGTCTCTGCATTTTGTAACTCATCTTTTAAGAGGAGAATTTTCTCCCTAAAAACACACCTGTGAAGTTTGTTGGAGCCTTGGAGTACAAATGCAGAAGAACTTGTAGTCAACTTGCTAAAATGATCAATGCTTCTACATAGATCAGAGAGTAGTATGATCATCCTAGGACGGCATGCTGTAGCTGAGGTGAGAGGAATCATAAATACAAACTTTGAAATAGCTAAAGAAATTTTTTGCTGAAGCAGTGATATCACATCATTTGAGTATAGGTAAAAGAAGTGTACCTGTACTATTTATGTCTAACCTCTCAAATAAATGCATGTTTTTAATGTTTTTAAATTTTCAGAGGTTACCTTTTAGGCATTCTGTAAGCACAGCGTATTAGCATCTGGCACCAAAGGAAATTGTACAGCAATATTCTACATATGTAAAATACAATCTTCCCCTCCCTTTCCCAGAGGAGTCAAAGAAACCAATGTTATTCCTCACATATGCAAGCTATTAGTGTATTTATGAGTACCCTGTGGGCACACCTTTACCAGCATAAAATCAATCACACTGCTGTCACATTTGGGAGGTACAGTTTCTCTGTCATTTCAGAGATGGTGTGGTAAGCCAGTGAACTTGTACGGAGCTCAGTCCTTGTGACATTGAACAAAGGGCTCTGCCTGCTGGGAGTTCATTACAGTTTGGTGCCGAGGATATGGTAGGATTGGTTTGGTTTGACGGTTGAGAAAGGAACAAAGCAAGCAGAGGAAGAAAGCAACTTGCATTTTCAAAGAGCAGTTACAATTTATGCTTAGTAAGGCAGATATCTTGATGTAGGAGGAAAAGGACATTTGCCAAAAGCCAGAAAATTCTTGCTCAGGAGTAGATTGCTCAAAACTTTGCATAGTGTGCATAGATTTATATGTAAAGGTATTATAAAGTACCTAAACTCGTGTATCCCCCATATATATGCAGAACACACACACAAATCTTTTTATATTTTGGAAAGTTCTTAAAAGATCCCAGTCATAACGGGACTTTGTTCACATGTTTCAAATAAAAGAAATCGCACTTCAAATCAAACACTCAAGGGCATGTAGAGAACTACTCCTGCATTGCTCTTACTACAGGTTTTTCTTGTCTTTCCTAATTATTCATTTTTCTAAAACTGGTAACCAGCATACAAATAATTTGAGTTAAAAAAAAAAAGTCAGAAATAACAGAAAATTTGTAAGCAAGGCAATATCTGTTAAACATTATCTGATTCAACAGAAATAATCTTTCAGTTCTTACCGTATACATGTTATGGTTGAATGCTTTCCTTAAGGCCAGGCAGTGTGGATACTGGCTCAAATTTTTTTTTCCTGATCTTGGATATTCAAAGCATAGAGTTAGTGCACATTTGGAACCAGGATCTAGAATAATCACTGGAGTTTGTCAGTGAGTCTCGTCCCATGTAATTGTAGGCAACTGAACAGAAGATAAATAATGAAAAAGGTCCACAGAACAGCCATGTGCTAGAAAACTTTAGGCAGAAGCACCCTTCCAGCAGACAGTGCTGTCCTCATTGCCTCTGCCCTTATTCCTCCAGTCTTAAATGTTCCTTTACATATCTACTCTTTCCTCTTTTCTCATGTTAGTCTTCTAAAATATTCTTTGTGCTCTGGATGAGAATTCAAGTTCATCTCTATTTGTTGCTCAGGACACTTGAATTGATAGACAAATATTTTAACTTCTCACAAAGGAAGAAAGGTAATGTTGTTACTATTTGTAAAAAGTGAAACTGAATAGAGATTATTTCATGAAGAGATTATATGGTTTGACGTAATATATCAGCTGAAAAGCCAGGAATGGTACCCTTTCCTTCAGACTAGAGGCTTAGTGACTTTCACACTGCTTATACTAGTCTGCATATTATATTTTATGTAATATTAAACTTGATTTATGTTCCTCATGATCCTTGAGGAAAAAGGAAAATACCTTTTCATATTTGGAGCAAAGTGAAAGAACATAACAAGGCAAACAAGAGCGCTCATGTGCCCCATTTATGAGATTTAAGAGGATAATTACGTGTTCAAGATTGTTCAGTATTTAATCTTGCTGATGGTTGGAAGTATCATTACAGATTAACTACTAGTGACATCACACATCATCAAATTTCAGCCAGCATAAGTCTCCTGACCTTCCAGTGGAGGACTTACCACTGATTTTGATCACGTTCTTTAATGTTATCATCCAAAAGTTGCTTGTTGGCACATCTCTTTTTCTCATAACTCCCTGCATTTTATGTAAGAGCTTTTGTTCCCTGTTCCTGAGACTGAATGATGCATTTGTATTCCACTTGGCTAGCAGCTTTTATGTAATACAGGAGAATTTTTGGACAAGTTGTAACTGTTTTGCTTTCTTTCAGTGGTGACCTTTTTTGGTCATGTTAACATTTAGAAGCTACTGTTACTTTTCCCTAAGTTTCCTTCATTTCCCCCAAATTTAGACAATGGCCACAATTGTTCAGATCATATATAAATCAAACCAGAGAATCTTATATTCCCCCCCACCCCCGCATTCACTTTGAATATATTCCAAAATTGACATATTCTTAACTAATTCAACAAACTCAATGTGATGCATGCTAGAGCCCCTAAAAGGCATCCAGCATCTTAAACACTGACTGAAAATGACTGAAAGGTACTGAAAATTATGATTTACATCCATTTGGTCAGTTGGCTATCTGCACCTTACATTTGTTGCAAAAAACCCTGGTGTGCCCTTCATTCTAAATAGGGAATTAGTAAGGAAATGTGAGGATTATTCCTTTGTTATCAAGTGGAGTACTTTACCTCTCAGACACGGGGTGAAAACAGGGTGAAAATTGATCATAGAACCCTGGACTCACTAAAGTGTGTATAGTACAAAGATCCTGTTTAATTAAATGCAATAATTTACAGAAGAAGATTAAAGGTTTATACAACTAATTACTGACTGATAGCGGTTAAAAGTCATTATTATCTATAGTAGTTCAGTGGTTCATGAGAAATAAGTTGATGATGGCCTTCCACTACAAAATGCTAAGAAAATGAAAAATACAAAATGAAAGGCATTACACTAACAGTTTTCAACAGAATTTGTATTAAGTATCTGAATTATTCAATAAGGAATGAATTCAGTCTGTAATTTGACTGAGCTTTCATTTAGGATTCTTCCTCAAATATGGAATAGAAATTTTTTTAAAAGATAGGAAAACCAAAAAACACTATCCATGACCTATTATGGATTTTTTTCCACATATTCAAGCAGTTCCTAGTGAAGTTAAAATGAGATTTCAAATCAGTCAGCATCCTTGAAGACAGCCTACACAAAGAAGCCAACAACCAACAAGCTGGACTGCAGCCCAACACGCAGTGAAATCCTACAGTGAAGTCAGTGGGACTTTTTATTTGGGATTAAGGCGGCAAGACTTGATCCATTCTGTCTTCAGGTGAAAGCTATATGACAGAGAAGAGTATCTTTATACTTGTGCCACATTTGTTTTATATTCAGAGAACCTTTGTGCCCTGGGTTGTGAATGTGTTACTGCTCAGTAATACTAAATTCTCTTTAAAAATGGGGACAGAAACTCTATAATACACGAATTTTGAGAGACAAAAAATAGTACTTCAAGAAAAAGCAAATATTCTGATTAGTGAGAAGTATATTTGTAATAGCTAACAAACTTTTAAGTGAAAAACTAACAGAAACCCTCCTATCTGTTATCTGTCTTTGAAACTGGCTGGTACTCGTTTTCTAACCACTGTGTTTCATGCTTGAAATATGCAGCTCAGACTTGAAAATATGAAAGTTTCTGCGGCTGCTGCTTCACCTCTGAATTTTGGAGGTGACTCTCAGTGCTTGTTCTTGGCATGTAAATTGGCATTGGTATGCGCATCCCAACTGACTAAATCCTCAGGGGTTTCATTGGTAGGTAGGATTCATTGGTCAACAAACTATATTGAGTCACATTGTAAATTAGCATGTCATATAAAAGCAGAAAAGGAGCTCAGAAAGGGGAGCATGAAATTGCTGCCACTGTAAATTGAACAACGCTGCTGCATACCCTGGGCTACCCAAAAGCCTCAAGTCATCCTGGCGCTTAACAGTTTATCCCACTCAGAGCTGATGGACAGCAGCTACCCATGTTTTGAAAGGAAGATTTATGTGTTGAAGGAAGGTGCATTTAATATTAATATGGTGTGACTTCGCTAGGTGTTAAACTTCTCGCTTGCACTCTATAATAACGTGCTCATGTCCATGTAAGCAAAGACCACTTGATCTGCATACTCTTGTGGTTAATAAAAATGCTGTACTTTGTCTCCTAACAAGCCTATTTCACATGTATCTTTGCCTTTTGGAACAACAGTAATTAAGAACCAAGAACGAGAGCCAATGTTCAGCTGGTGTAACCTTGCATCCATTTGCGGAGCAATTGGACTGATTTAAATCAGCTGAGAGAGGGCCTTGAAGTTTTCTTTTACAGTTAAGTTGTTTGAGGCCCAGGCCACTTAAAACACAGTCTACTAGTTTTCCCCTACAACTTAGTTATAGCTCAGTCCTTAGATAGACAGGTTTGCCAGCTGTCAATTAGGAGTTACTTCCCCTTATGAGTAAAGATATATGGTGATTAGAAGCTTTCAACTCTTTGCTTTATGCTGAGAAATAAAATCTGGATTTCTTTCATAAACCACATCCATAGGAACTACATTAAAATGGGACAACACTGTCAAACATCTAATTAAATGTTTAATTAAAAATGTGTTTATTTCAGCTTTTGCATTTGCAAATGATTACTGGCATTTGCATAGGCACTTTGAGAAGTCTTCTGGATTGTAACATCTGAAGGAATAAATTAAAAATATAGAGAAGCAGAGAGCGAAATATCAGATAAAAATGTCAGGAAATTCTGATTCAAAACCAAGCTAAATGAGTTGGTCATGTCTATAGTAGATGTGTTCTCCATTCTAGTAAACCAGAAAATATTCTAGTTTTTGCTGTCCCTTCAAAAAATCCCAAATGTGAGTCTTCCACCAAGTTCTCTGTCTGTTCTCTGTATCAGATCAGGTCTGGAAAAGTGACTGTTTAAACATATTTTTAATGTGTTTTACTTTTGTGTTGCTGAGGACAATAAGGAAAATAAAATTATTGATGAAATAATTTTTAGTGCGCACGGTGGTGTTGGGTTGATGGTTGGACTTGATAATCTTAAAGGTCTTTTCCAACCTTAATGAGTCTGTGATTTTGTGAATAATTGAAATACCGATACTCATAATCAGTGTTGATTATGAGTACTGATTATACTCATGTTTGGGCAAAGAATCCACGCATTTGTTCCTGTGCTTATCTCCTTTCCTAGACATAAGCTATTGCCCACTTTTGGGGGCAGGATAGTGAAGAGACCTTTGTTCTGACCCGAATATCTTTATTATGTTCCTACAGGAAGAAATCATCTGAGAAAATACTGTATGTCTAAGCAGACTTTTGTTTAATTTGCATTCATATTTTGAAGACAGGCAGACAAATGCACATGCACATGTGTATGTGTTATTATATTGCAAATGGATCGATGACTTTGTCTGCATGATTAAATGTACTTTTAGAAAAAACACCCTCAGGAGTTCTGGGCTGTTTTAGAAGACCAACAGTGAATTGCAGCTTATAGTTTGTAACTCTGCTAGGTTCATCTCTAACATACTGGAAGTGATCTTTTGTTATTATAGCCTAACTAAAGCACAACCTCTCAAAGCTCCTATGTGTTTATGCACTTCTTTTTATTTATTCAAGGCAAAGATCTCTTTCGACGTTTTATTTATAAACTATCTTAAATTAGTCGTAGTTAAAAGTAATTTTCTCACAGTTACTAGTGAGTAACTGGAAGAGTACAATAATTTACTGATATTAAAAAGGAAATATTGTTATTTCAGATACCAACCTGTGTAAACTGAAAGGGAACATCAACAGTGATATATGTAACATGTACCCATGGCTAGATTTCTGTGTATCACACTCCCCGGAAAGGGAAAACGCTACTGGCAAACAAATATATATTTTGTAAATTTCTGTCCTTGTCTAATGAAAGGAAATACCCCAGTAACATATATGTTAATACACAATTATTGATTTGCCGGCTCAAATATAGCATCTAATCTCCCCACCCACTGATACTCTCACATTTCAGTAACTAGGGTAAGACTGTTCTTTACATAAAATAAACAGTTACAGGAAATAAATAATACCATTATATAATATATTTATACCTAAAATGTACACATAAAAAACAGTTTGAAATAAGTAACCTTTGTATTGAAGAAATACTATTTTGACGCTTAAGTATCTTGAAATCTTGCCCATTCAGAAGGGGAAAGAAGGCCTAGCAGAATCCAGTAGTATTAAATAGTTTCTTATTACAATCCGACTCACAGAAATACAGCGATTCACAAAAATGCGTGGCTTCATTTTTTCATTGTTGGTAAAGTAATTTTAATGTTTCCTTTGAGAAAAGACAGGAAGCATTTTAGGGGAAGAGAGCTGCGCTGAAGGATACGTAGAAGTTACGCTAGCTATCATCTGGTTACACTACTGCTTGTATGGTATAAGGATTAACGAACTATCCAGACTTTGTGCCAGACTCTAGCATGTCATGTTTCTAAGATCCTTATACATGAACTCTCTCTTATTTCGTGGTGGCTAACTGTATCAGCTCCTAACTTCTACTGATTCTGTCCAGGGCATTTCACTGGTGTCCTGATGGCCCACAGGGGTTTCATGTTGTGGAACAAATCTGGCCAGATGCCCAATTCTCATGGTGTTTTTATTGTTTCATCGAAAAAAATTACTTTCTGCTCAATGTAAACAGGAATCCACATTTCTGTTTTGGTTCTGGAGAAGAAAAATTAATACCAGAAAAAGAAAAACTTTTAAATAACAACCAAGGTGGAGTCAGTGACATGCTTCTCTGGTCTTTTCCTCCCTTTTGGTCTGATCCTTCTCTTTAGCAGCCTCCACGCCTGGGAGTGCTCTTCCTCCCGTTTAGAAAAGGGTGATCAGGATGTCAAGGCAAGATCATAAGTGAGGCAAAAAGACAAATAGTTTTTAATTGTAATTTAATCTTGACCATTTTGGGGTAATTTTGATAGACCTTTCTTCACATGCTGATCTGTCATTTGATGAGGTGTGTTGGTGTGACATTGGAAAAATGCGGGGCTTTTTTTCCTTCTTCCAGTGCTCTCTCTGTTCACTCTCTCCCTTGTGCACCCTTATTAACTGTCCTGCTTTTAGATGCATCTCTAAATAGAACAGTGATTTTCACAGTAAAATGTGGATTGCAGTCTCCCTGTATAACCAGTATCATCTTAGCTGGTCTGTGTTAGTGTCAAGACCCCTACGTTTCCACTGCCTCCAGCTTAATGACAGTGATGATCCACAACTGAAGAGTTTCTTTAAAATAACATTTATTAAAAGCAGAAAGCAGTTCAAAAAGAAGTCACAGCCAAAAAAAAAAAAAAAAAAAAGAAAGAAAAAGATAGTATTATATGTGTATACCTGGCTTCCAGGAGAAAACTATCCATTTCACAGGCAGCCTGAATAACTTCACAGGATCCCCAGGCACAGTAAAGGTGACCTGGTGGTGAGGATATGCTATAGACCTTCTTGTTGGGGTGAGGAAGTTGGCAAAATCTTCTTGAAGTAATTTGAGGGAGTCTGCAGGTCACAGACTTGGAGCAATGTGAGCTCATCAGGGTGACCAGAATTTGCTGCCCAGGAACACAGCTGAAGATCTGTGGGGTGGCTTTGGTTGCAGCAGACATGAAGTAGTAGATTCCTCAATGGGTGAGGAAGGCGAGTAGCAGGACACAGATCCTGCACTCAAGGAGAGCAGATATAGAGTTACTCTGGAAGCAAGGTGGATTCCCAGGTAAAACATCTCTGATGGGCAGGGGAGCTCAGGAAATCTGGCAGGGATGCAAGGACAGCCTCCTACAAGCACAGGAACATTCTGCTGCTATCAGGAGACAAGCTTGATTAAGCAGGGAACTCATGACAGAGCTACAATGACAAAATGCAGTGTACAGGGTGGTAACGTGGGCAAAAGCTACAGAAGAGGGGTAGCAAAGCATTGCCTATGCATGCAACTTACCAGCTGGCTGTGATGGGGAAAGGCCAGCGCCACAGGGCAAGGCTTCACAGCCTGTGAAGGAAGAACATTTGGTATTTCTGAAGCACCACTGTATTGTTCTATCTCTCTAACTATTACATACCTGTACAGTCACCATATCATTTGTAACTTTCATCTTTTCAGTTTCCTGCTACCTTACCTAGCAGTTTAATAAAATTGTTATAAGTCAGGGTCTAGGATACTCCTATAGCATCTTCTTGAGGAAGCGTGCCTGGAAAACTGCCTGGCGGAAAAACGACCTGGAGGTGTTAGTCAACAGCAAGCAGAATATGAGCCTGTAGTGTGCCCAGGTAGTCAAGAAGGCCAACAGCATCCTGGCCTGTATCAGAAATAATGTGGCCAGCAGGATGAGGAAAGTGATTGTCCCCCTGAACTTGGCACTGGTGAAGCTGCACCTCGAATCCTGTGTTCAGTTTTGGGCCCCTCACTACAAGAAGGACACTGAGTTGCTGGAGCGTGTCCAGAGAAGGGCAACGAAGTTGGTGAGGGGTCTGGAGAACAAGTCTTATGAGGAGCGGCTGAGGGAACTGGGGTTGTTCAGTCTGGAGACGAGGAGGCTGAAGAGACCTTATTGTTCTCTATAACTACCTGAAAGGAGGTTGTGGTGAGGTGGATCTCTTCTCCCAAGTAACAAATGATAGGACAAGAGGAAACAGCCTCAAGTTGTGCCAGGGGAGGTTTGGATGGCATACTAGGTAAAATGTCTTCCCTGAAAGGGTTATTAAGCATTGGAACAGGCTGCCCAGGGAAGTGGTTGAGTGACCATCCCTGGAAGTATTTAAAAGACATGTAGATGTGGTGCTTAGGGCCACAGTTTAGAGGTGCACTTGGCAGTGTTAGGTTAACAGTTGGACTTGATGATCTTAAGGGCCTTTTCCAACATAAACAATACTATGATTCTATGATTCTCTTCTCTTACAGATAAATATTTAGTTAAAATTTTGTAATTTTACTGAAACCTGTGGATTCCCTGTCTGTCAAGGACTAATCCTTGTTGCCCTGTTTTATTAGGTCTCACTTAGACCTCATTGTAACAATTGAGTCTCCTTTAACTACATAATTGTTTTTTCTACCTTTTTCTTCTAGAATTGGTGAGAAATAGAGAGTAACAAGAAATTGACATCAGCCTAGCTGTTTCAGAAATTTTGGGCCCAGTTTAGAAGGTTTCAGTAAGGTCATGTTTAACCGATGACAAAGTTCCGAATCACACAATACAGAAGCACAAACCAATTGTGCTTTTCACGTACAGTATGCTCCTTTTAAAATTGTTTTGCCTATGCACATCTTTAAAAAAATGTTTGGGTACATAAGACTGACATTTTAAAGCAAACATTATAACTGTTACAGAATTAGGTAGGCATTTATGACTTTGGGGAACGACAAAAAACAA
This sequence comes from Phaethon lepturus, assembly GCF_000687285.1. NCBI lineage: Eukaryota > Metazoa > Chordata > Aves > Phaethontiformes > Phaethontidae > Phaethon > Phaethon lepturus. The sequence goes on from NW_010526747.1 coordinate 32,664, forward strand.
AAGGAACACTAACATTTGAATGCAGAGAAATAAAATTAATTTAATTTCTTCAAACAACAGTGGATAACAGTCTTTTGTCAGGACAATATTTGCTCTTCTTTCTTCCTGTTGGTAGATCATTGGATACACAATATCATGCTCTTATCTGGTTTCCCACTATCCTGTGTCTCAATGGTTTTTGACATTCATTTAGTGGAGCTTCATGTTAGGATAGACAAAGACTACTAAAGTAGATGGGAAAGCACATCAAACTCCATTATAGTTGCAAGAGAAAACATGATCTCGTATTTAATGGCTGAACTAAAATAAATGTGAAAAAATAACCTGAATTATCAGCATATGTGTATGTAAGGGACAGTTGTTTGCTTTTTCACATCTGCGAGCTGGATCATGGGACCAAACATAAAGCACAGCATGCAGAAGCATTATCCGGATTTCTGACGCTCCTTGGAGGACTTCAGACCTATGAGTGTGAATGCATTACCTGGAAGCATGAATATAACATTTTCCTCTGTGACAGATATAACTTGGTCTTAGTATGTCAAAGAAAACCACACTCATTTTCCTTAAAAGACAAGCACTTCTATATTTCAAGTGATAAAAGGCACTTCAAAGTAGGCATAAACTAAGAAATAGTCATGATGCTTGATCTGTCATAATCTTTTAAAGCTTTCAGGAAGCAGAATGGGTGCTGTTTTCTATTTACGATTTTACAGCACCATGTGTGGGCAAAAAATGAGGGAAAGGATTTACGTATTGAAAGTAAGAGACAAATTTCCCAAATGTTATGGCATGTCTTGCATGTAACCTCCGTATTAGAGATGCTATGTCACAATGAAGTAAGTGGAACCCACAAAATTGTACATCAAGGGAGAATAATTTGCCAGAATTATCAGGCAATAGTCTTTTCTCTCAGCACCACGTCTGAGTCACTGCTGTTCAGAATTACATGATGAAGTAATCAGAACAACCTCAGGAAACTCTGAAATTTTTACCTAACTTTTTTGTTACACTGGTCTGCTGGTGCTGCTGGTGCGCCCGCAGAAGCCTGCAGGCCACTACGGGGCAGCCAGGAAGTCCCCATCTGAGGGCAGCATGCATGACGAGGCTGCCCTGGGACATCAGGTTTTCACAAACCCACAATCTTAAGTGCTCAGGTCTGGATGGCAGGACTCTAAGGCAAAATTTTAGGAGTCCAAGCTCCTGACCAGCCCATGAGATATGTTGGCAGAACCAAGTTTCAGCTGGTCATTATTAGAATGACTGTGCACAACGTTTCTGATGAAGATACACTTCATTGATATATTCTTGTGTTTTCTTACTGATATATTTACATACATCACTATATGCATTTCTCCACACCCCAGCATCATAGAGTCCTTTATAACAGCATGTTATTTTATATTATGTTATGCTCAATTATATTTATATCTGTTTTCTTGGACTTAGTAGCTGCATATAATATGTGAAATCTCACTCTGCCTGCTGTTAGTCCTCCAAATACAACTGAAAACATAGCTACACTAGTTCAAATTCATAGTTCAGCTACTGCTTTTCTGTGCTAGCTCTGTAATACGCATTTCTTTGAGCCTTAAAACTCCGTCAAAATAAATCAAAAGCACTGTACTGATTTTAGTGATTTGCTAACAATTTTTCCCTGGAAATGTTGCACATTGAGTTCTGATTTCATAAAATTGCATAGAAATTTACTGAAAGAAATTTTCTGTATGCATATGAATAAATAAATTTTGAAAAAAAAACCTGCTAGAGTACCAGAACTATTTTGGGCATTATTACACAACTGTGCTTGGAATTCACAAGTTTAGACTTTCTAAATTTGACTTAATGTCTTTTGCAGCTTCCACCACATATTGTATTACTTTTTGCAAAAACTTTGTTTTCCTTGCTTAATAAATGACTGCATTGTGGTATAATGGAAATCTCTACCATCTTCAAAAAAGCATTTTACATTCTTCCTTGGGAGGAATTTTTATGTGGTGGGGGTAGGAAAAATGAATGTTGGATGGGGGTGTGTGCTGTATTTAAATTAAATGACACTTCTGTTTTCCTAGTTCTCTAGCCACTATTTTGATTAAAGTTGAATCACACTTACAGAAGCCTTCAGGGTAGCACTCTCTGTTCTGTGCAGTACGCTAAATTCTTTGAGTTTCACATTAAAAAAATCTTATGGTTTTACATAACCTTTTGGACTTGCTTCTGCGAGCCTTTCATATACTGAACTCCAACTGATGTGGATGGAAATTCCACATATGGAGGACCTGGAGAGTCAAACCCCTTGCTTTTCACATGTTTTTCTCTCTCTTTCAAATACTCAGGAATGCATGCATCGTACTGGTGTTTTATAAATTTTATGACTATTTCCAGAGCCAGCTCCAGACTTCTCAGCAGTGAAAGCAAAAGCCTATCTTCCCTCCGCCTATCCCTCATGAATAAAGGCAGAATGACTTTATTCTCATTCTTAGGTCAGCAAAATTTGATTATCTCAAGGCAGTTGACTGGTTTCTGGAAGAGGCAAGAGGCGGAGGAGAGCCAGCCAGGGTCAGTCAGGGGCAAGGGGTGGCAAAGGGTCAGTGGCTCCAGTCATGCCTTCCTGTCTCCCTTTTTCTCTCTCCTCCTCACACTCTTCACCAGCTGCCACACTCCTCCCTTCTCAAACTCCTGGATTCTGCTGTATTTGAAAAGAATTGACAGGAAATCTCTATAGCTTGAGACACAATAAAAGGTGTAAGGACAGTAAAGGCATAAGAAAAGCCATCTAATGATAAATGGATAAATTTATTCAATAACAATTTTTTTTATTTTTTAAATTATTTTTATTCAGAAGACCAGTGAGGGAGTCTGTGGAACTGTGTCAAAGGGGAGGAAAAAAAAAACCCAAACAGATAATCTAGCTTTGCACATTTCTTTTGAGTGGTCACAAGAAGGGAAAACCTGTAGGCATTGAGAAAGGATGTTTGCCTTAAAATCTGTATTCAAACAAAAATATTGGAGTTATGATTTCATAGTGCTGGTGTGTAGCAGTCATAAATTGATACTATTGATGACTTGCACATCTCTGAAGTCATAGCCATTCTTTAATTTTTTAACATTTTGTCTGAACAGTATTTCCACATTTTTTCTTACACTGTTCAATGACAAATTTTTTAGATAGTCAGTATACATGTCTCTTGTTTGTTTTTATTAAGACACATGCCTCTGTAACTGACATTTCAAGACTTTTAGAAAGATTTGTACAAAATTTTCTCATAAGTATGCCATCAAGCAGAATTTTCCTTTAGAAGAGGATAGGCATTAAGTTATGAATATTCCTTGAGATGCATATCAGGCCAGTTCAACATGTCAATTGTAATTTAAAATGAATCTGAAACTATAGGATTCAAGCAGTCATGAGATGGGAAAGTTCCCATTCTTTTAAAGAGGCTATGCATACACCAATTCCCACTGGATCTCCAGAGGAAGACCATAGCAAACTGGCTTCTGAATGGCATTGCTAACTTTTAACTCCATTGAAGGGGGCAATATGTCGCCGACAGATGTCTTTGAAACAGCTGGAAAGTACTAGTATTGAAAAGAATTGCATTCATGCAGAAGCACGAAAAAAAAATGGTCCTCCACTCTGAGTTTTAAATCTTTTCCTCCTTGCTCCTTTTCTTCTTTCTTGCCTCGGCTTCTGCAGGAAGACAAAATGAAAGTCTCAAGAAATGTGACAATTACTTTAGAAAGACCTGCTGTTTTGGTTAACACCTGAGTAACAGTCTGTAAAATATTTTCAGGTAACTTGGAACCAGCAAACAGGAATTATACTATCTACACTATTAAATTAATGTTAATCTAATAGAGGCATAAGACTATGCCGTTGTCCCTACCTGTTACCAGCCACTCTGGTAACGTTAACATTTATCTATCATGACAGATGATTAATTTAATTTTTGCACTTTCCTCGTAGTTGTAAAGAGCAGAAGAACCTCATAGATTTTTTATACCACAGGTAGGTTTGAACCCCCACTGTTGAGTGGTATACGCTGAAAGCACAATAAAGAGGCACATCCCATAAACTGATATTTTTTAGACTTTAAAATGAAGAATACACCCAGGAACTGCAGATCCTGTGAACAGTAAACATCTCATTTCTATTAAAACCAGTTGCATACTGTGAACAGGATCTCATTTCCTAAGTGCATACTCTTGGAGCTCCATTCTGCCAGCCGGTGAGCAGCACCAGCTCCCCAGGCTCCTGTCAGATTCTGCAGGAGCTGATGAATTTATGTCAATGTCAGCCAAGAGGAGAATCAGACTCTTTTTTTGAGTGTCTAGTGAGCTTAACAAAATATGCAGAAAAGTAAAATAATATTTGCAGTAAGTTTACACTACTTATTTCTTTTTTTAAAATCTTTGCTTTGATCTAAGCAGCAACAGCAGGCAAACCATCTGTATCTAGCTATCCTGTTATCAAGAACTGAGGGATCTCCTGTCAGTTTAACATATTTTTGTGGTGATTTTTTTAGTCATCAATTTTTCATTGCCAGGTATTGTTTCCTCTGGGACTTCAGATGAGTTTTTCTGTAGCAACATGACCATTGGAAACGCTTAGAAACTAGGTAGGAGGCCCTTGGTCTCTGGTTGCTACTTACAAAAATCATTGTAACCTTTGACTTTAGACTGGAACCTCAGGCCTCCTGCTTTGTGCTGTTACTGCCATTTTGCCTGCTGCTCAGTCTCTGGCTTTTAATGTTTATCAGACATATTTTCTTTGATTGTCAGAGGCCAACCTTCTTCACGGCAGGTTGACAAAACTTCACTCTTTTGTCTTCTGTGGAGAGGTTGTGCAAGGGAGCCTTCTTCCTAGTCCTCTCCAGACGGATGATGGTCTCTGGTGTTCACTGGGCCCCCTTGCTCCATCAGACCCATCTTGCATATCTGTCTAGAGGGCAGTGAGGAGGAGTGAAGAGCCAGTTCAAGTGGTATTGATTTGTTGTAACAGCCAGACTAGGCAAAGTCCTACCTTCTGAAAATTTTACCATCATTTGCTTACCAGCAGATGACCTACTTTTTCAAAGAGTTAAGATACTGGCAGTGCCTTTGACCTCTCATTCTGAGGTCTGGGGCTTTTGGGTTTTGGTTTTTTTTACTTTATTGCTTGTGTTATTGGATGCACATGAGGCAGGTATTCTGTGAATCTGTCTGTTTTGAACATGTGACAGTTCTCCAACTATTATGCAACATTGGATTCTGGTGACTCGGATGCTCCAATGTCATGCTCTTGTTTCTGTCTTGTATCCCTGGCCTTCTCCTGTTCTGTGTCACTGTCTTTGGAGGAAAAGAAGGAAAAAAACAGAAAAGAAGAGGTGAACTGCAAGGAAGACTGGAAGAGCTGAAATGTGCAAAGACAGACTCAAAGAAAACAGCAAGGCATAGGAAAGTGTATTTAGGGATAGAGAAAAGGGAGTGCAAGCTATATTCTTCTTCCTACCAGTAAAAGAAATAAGCAGTAGCCAATATGCTGTTTTGCAAGAATAGATTTGCCTTCTAAAGATGTGGAGACCATGACAACCACAGATGTTCTCCACTGTCTTTGACAGGCACTGTCCTCTGGATTTTATGCTTTAAAAAAGCAGTGTGAGCAGTGTGACATAGCCATTTTTCTGAACTTAATATTACAGAGAAGCATGAGAATCTCCTACATGTATATACTTCAGTACCTTGGTAGCTGAAATTCTTTCAGTCAACTTTTTAGGCCAGAGACTCCAGCTTAGTTTCACAAAGTTGACACAGATTTCTGTATTCAATAGCTAAAGACCAGGTATATCTTCTTTGGTCTCTGACACTGGTGAGGATATTATTTTTGTTTAGAGCCCTTGAAAAAGGTCAGCTTGTCATGTTGTGTTGAAATGATTCCACCACAGAGGTGGTCTGAGATGGATACAAGAGATGGAGTTGCTCTGGGAGGCTGAAGCAAACTTTCCTGTGCTTATGAAAAAAAAGCCATAAAATGTGAAATCTCTGTCATAGGGACAATGTGGGAATATTGTGCAATGAAAAATTTGTAAGACATGGCAAACTGATCCATAAAAAAACAAGAACTTGTCATTTGAGAAATAATGGAAGTGACTCTCCTCTCCTACTTTTCCTCCTCCTTTTACACAAAAAACCAAAGGACATTAGAGAATTTCTGATCTGGTTTGTAAGTAGAAAAAATTCTAAGCCTTAAGCATAATAACAGAAATAATTAAGGAAGATGGAATAAGACCCAAAGACAAAAAATTTCATGGTTAAAAATGGACATTTCCAGTAACTTTAAAAAAAATGTTTGTCATTGTTCACACACTTTTTGTACAAATATTATCAAATTAAATTTTGAGTGTATTTATTTTCATAGCTCTGTTATGTCTTATTGATCATGTAGTATCACATGAAATTTTAATTTGTTCAAATTATAAAAATGATATTATAAATAAAATAAATTATAAAATTAGGTATTATAAAATCTGAGATGTGAAATGTCTTTTCTCTCCAGGTAATAAAGCAATCGAGCTGGTGTTTACAGTCGAAGTTTGATTTGGTCTCAGGAACTATTACGATAAACAATAAAATAAATGTGTAACTTAGGTATCAAAGCAAGCATTGTATTCAACACAAAAAGATTCTGGACGGCATCAGATGTGGCGTTTTGCAGATGTAGGGAAGGCATCTGACCCTTGTATCTCAAAAATGGGGCAAAGGAAACTATCATCAGACTGGTGGAAACAGAGCAGCCCAGCTGAAGCCATGGTTTTAGCAGTGCTCTCCTTGCCCTTTGCTGATGCCGTCCCTGTGCACCCAGGGGTGACCTTCCTCTCAGTCTTCATCAGCTGCTTCTACCTACCTGCCTGTCACCCACATGTGTACTGCATGGTCCTGAAGGCCATCAGAAACTAGTCTAAGTGAAAATTACTCTGTCTGCAGTGTCAACACTAACACTGCGTGACAAGAATTGCTTGTCTGCATCTGTTGTGTGATAAAAGAGAGTGCTATTTTAATTGATCACCATCACCAGACCTTCGTCTTCTGCTGTGCAGAAAAACATCACTGTCCTAATACAACACTAAACAAGCAGCAGGAAACCATTATCTTATAAAAATATTTCTGCGGATTGGCATTTTTTCATAATTAGCTGTCAAGTTTTTTCCTTGAGCTGATAGGGTTGTACTGAATTTTCTCTGTTTACATTTATTTTAGGCTTGCTTTTTGTTTTTGTTCTTCTAAGCAAGGAAAAGAAGAAGCATAAGAGAAAATAAAAGACTTTTTAGTTGAACTTTCAAACAAAACTACATCAGGACAATTGTTGCTTGTAGTTAATGCCTACAATCTGTAAACTTGCAGACTGTGTGCTTGGCATCACAGGCAGAGAACAAAATGTGCTCTGCTCCAGAGAGCTTTGATACGCAGTGCCTCATCTCTCAAGTGAATTGCAGTCATCATACTGCCTATGTCATCAGAGTTGACTAAATGTCTGTGAGGAAGGCTTTTCCTGCTTCTACAACCATTTTTGAACTTTTAGGTCTTCCACAAAGGAGGGTGTCCAAGCAGGAAAACCACTTCTGTTGACTAGGACAAAATCCATGTGTAGGGTCCCTATGCCTATTGACTTCATTTAGATTAATCTGAAGGCAAAATCTGACCTGTTACATATTATAGTATTAAATAGCATTATATTGCTGAAGAATGAGAGTTTTAATATCTCTCCTATACAGCTGCTGAATAAATTTAAAGGACACCTAAATAAGTTCTTTCACTTGTACTGATACGGCTTTTAAGGTGAGCACCTTGCTTATTCAATTTTTAAAAGCAAACTGAATTCAAGTATCGTCCAATTGAAGACATGTAATCAGTAGAGCTATACTGAGAATCTGACCCAGTTATTTTTTCTCTGGATACTGACAAGTTTTGTGAACAAAAGTGAATTGCCTGTGTTGAAAGGTTAGTAAGGTGGCACATAATACTGTTTCTCATTGTTATTCACAGAAGCAATCTTTTAATTAGAAACACAGTCACCAACCTAACAATGCAATGAGAGGCATGTTAATAAATACCAGAGGACACTGTGACATTTCTGTTGCTCAGTGGTGCTTAGAAAGCAGTAGCCATGTGAAACACAGGCTAATCCGAGCACTGAAAATTGTCATTGAAAATGACATGCTCCCAGCTATTATTTTTGCTACTCTTTTAGAGGAGGGGGCAGATGTTATTTCCAGAGTACTGCACTACCTCCTCTGGATTTTGAATTCTTTGAGAAAGGACGAGGATGGGAGAAAAGGGCTTATTAAAGAGTCCATTATAACAGTTTTACTGTTCACTTCATAACTTGAGCATTTTTGCCGTTTTCACCTGGGGAAACAAATGTCTTAACCTTACAGAGAAAGCCACCTGGGCTAGCACAGCAGCTTGCTACTCATTTCAGACAGCTGGGACTACCCAGTTGAGTAAAATGAAATTAATACAGCTGTTTTCATATTCTTGATGGTGAGGATACTTTCATCTACTGCCTGTTGTCTTTCTGCTCACTAATTTGGAAGGGATCTCATTCTCACTCTGTAACAACCCTGGCCTTCCTGGGGTACCAAAGGGACATTTCAGGGTGGTGGTGGAGCTCGACTGCCAACGTGCCTGGGGGTACACCCCTTCACAGGGGTGAGTCTTTCTTTCTGTCCAGTAGGACTTTGGGGGTTCATTCTTGGCTGGTCCTTTCGTTTTTCTCCCTGCCACCCTCTCCAAGCTGTTTCCCGTCTTGCTTGTTCACTGCCTGATCTTTTCGGCATACTGCCGCACTAGAGGGGGCTGCCGCACTGCTGGCCTCTCCGCAGCAGTCGGCTGCTGATTTGGGTACTGAGACAGTCCCTCAGCCTCATCAGACTCCTGCTCTTTCCTCTGGCACGCGCTTCATGCGTACACCTGCACGCAGAGGTGCAGTATTCATCGCTGGCTGGCTTCTGGTGGCCCGTTTCAGGACCATTTCGGGAATGAGGGTGCATAAAAACAAAGCACAGTGACTTCATCATTCAAAATTTACACAGATAATCTGCTCCTTATAAACGGGTGATCATGCCTAAAAGTGTGCGCAGTCTGTTTGAGAGAACATGCATTAACATTACATGGAGCTCTAAAGGTATTTCTGAGCTAGCGAGGGGAACAAATACTGTAAAAGGTATGAAAGCAATCGCCATGATGACTCCTTGCTACAACTCTGCCCCATGCTCCGGGCCCCTCACTGTCAACGTGGAATGTTGTTTCTTACAGACATGCCATTAAATATCCTGGCTCTGTTTAAACAGTTCTGCCCACAGAACTTAATATGCAGAGTCGATGGCACTAAAAATACTGATGATTTGGTTTGCAGATTACTGGTTGTTGTGGTTGTAAATCTGTTGTCATGCAAATGCCTAGTTTATCCCGTTTATGAAAGCAGCTACTTTTTCATTAATCTCTGGGGCTGTATTTTGGAGATGAGGCATTCTTTCCAAAGAATCTTATAACTGGAAATACTTAGCAGGGGTATAGCAAACACAGAAAGCCTGATCCTATGTGGTTCAGTGGGTTTTTGGAAGAGTTCAGTATCTCATATACACGAGTTTAGGCAGATGTGTCAGGTCAATGTGAGGAATGAACTATGCAAACACAAGCCACCACCTCTTAAAAAATCCAGTTTCTGCAGAAGCACTCCAATGCCAATGAACATACCTTTCCATACCCTCTGGGTCAGGCACCAACATGTGTCATTAGTTAAGTGAGTGCCTGATGTTTTGGCTCAGGACCCTTTTGGGGAATACAGCTTATTATGTTCCCTGATACTATATGAGTTTCTCCAGTCACGATACACAGGAAGCAAGCAGGATAAATCACAGCAAGTGATGACACACAGACACATTGAGAGAGCAGGTATTCATATGCTTTCAAAAAAAAAAAGAAAAGTTTTCAGTCACACAAGGCACCTCAAAAATCTTGTGAGGTAGAAGCTAGTAACTGTGTGTCTAACACTGGAAAATCTGGCACTATATGTTCCAAGATGCATTGTTTTATGGTTGTCAAGTAGATGCAACTGAATCCTCTCTATACTGCTCTACCTCCTCTGTCATCTTCATGAGACTACTGAGATCAAGAACAGGTCAGTCAACTTGAACTGTTGTTTTCAGTTGATTGTCCTTGACATAGAGTTTTATGTCTTGTTCTTGCTAAGGATCAAGGAATGATTCTCTGAAATGCAATCAACCATCCATGTTCCTGAACCACAGATTCAGTGAGAAGCACTGTTTGGAAAATGCTCATTGTAATGGAAACAGAAAGAAATTTTAAGAGCCAATAAAAGTATTAAATCTTTGTGCAAAGTACTATTTGGAATCCAAATAGATACTGTTTAATTAAACTAATAATTATTTCTCCCTAATGAAATTTTGCTTTAATTGCTTTTCCTTCTGGCAATAGCTTTGAACAATGTGTAAGACTTTTTCACGTGCAGTGCAGGAGTTTATGAACTGGGGAGGTGGCAAGCTCTCTGTCAGCACAGGTCCAGCCCAGTGTTTTGCAGAACAGTGGCAGTACAGTCTATGCGTTACGTGGTGATGCCATAGTAAAACGTTCAGACTCAGTGTTTCCCAGAAGAATAAAAGAAAACATATCATAAGCAGAAGAAAAATATAGGTGGAAAACGATGTCTTTTTCCTCAAGTACTGAATCTCAGCTGCAGAGTTTGACTCTGCCCTGACCAACACCCACTCCATTCTTACTGGAATCACTGGGCTATTTGTCAGGCCAGAGTGAGTTGCTATTTTTTATTATGCAGTAAAAAGTACTTCTTTTTCCTTTTTAGCTCTTTTTAAAACATTAAAATGCAAAAGGGAGCCTTAACTCAGCTCCCTCTCTCCCACAACTTAAGTGGTGGAGCTACTGCTATAATCATGCTTCATGAGAGGAAAATTAAATCAAGGCTGAGAAAATTCGAACCAGTAACTTGTGTTTTATCCAGTGCTGCCCTTGGATAGGTACACCAACCTCTTAAAGGCAGTTCTGGGTACCTCTTCAACAGTAAAAAATTGTCTTGATATTACACACATTTAAAATTAATTTGTTTTATTTTATCCCACCCCATCCAATCACTGCAGAGGGTGGAATGGTGGATTTTACCTTCCTGGATATCAGATAATAGATAATCAAAGCTGTTGTTTAATTAAAGTAGCCTTGAGCAGCATTACTTCAAACAGAAAGCACATGACATCTAGGCATATGCTTAAAAGAATTTTCTTTATTTACCACTAAGCCAATTAGGCAAAGAGTGGTTTGGTGGTCATTGACCAGGATCTTGACACAGAGAAACTTCATGTGATTTTAAGCATAGCATACACCTGACTTGCCTGTATCTCATATTCTCACATCTAAAAGTGGAAAATAAAAGATACTTCTGAATCATATGGTGGTAATTATGCTAGTGAACGAGCATACCTATAAATTGTAAAACGTCAGTTTAATGTGACTCACACTGAAGAAACTGGTTAATTCTGTAGTTTGTCAGACATTTGGCACAGTGATTCTAAAATCCTTATATTCACCAGGTATCCCACATTATTTTGTGGCATCTTTTTCATTGAGGTGGATGTTTCTTTGGAAGGGCTGCCCTTAACCATGAATATTAGTGGGGCTGTGGGATTAATGCTGCTTCTCAGCCTGTATTTTAAAGACTCTGAGAAAATACTGCCTGTCAGTTGATGGAAACAAAGCTCTATTGGACAGAAAGGGCTTAGAAATGTAAAGCCTAATGATTATAGATAGCACTGTAGGAGACATTAAAGACATGTAAAACTCCTGGTGTTATAGCCTCTGCTGCTAAGTGATACTACAAAACTACAATCCTTTGACCTTACCCATTGCTGTGGCACAGCATTTCTGAGCAGTTTTCTTCTCCCCACCAGATAGAGGTTTTTAGTTAGCATATACCTTTATGAATGTCAGGTTTTAGAAAGTTGAGACTTTGATGTACTTCATAAACGTAAGGAAATATATATTACAGTACACTCTATTAGGCGTATAATGCTGTATTGCTGTGTCAGTATGAAAGCTGTTATTTCACCTCTAGCTTCTTCCAGCTTACCTGCATGAGCTTTTCAACTAATGATGGCATCGCAGGAAGTTATTGATGAGCTGGCAGTATTTTATGATGCAGTGACATGTCATTTACTCTTTTGTCTCTGTGTAGTGAAGGTCTCTGCTCATAAATGTTAAAGAATTACCAACAAAACAAAACAAACCCCCCTCACAATTTACAACGGCACAATGCAGACCTGCAATACAAGCATGTCTGTTCTGCTCTATCTCTTATGCTGAACTTTGACAGAAGAACTAGTCCATACATGTGTGGTCAAAGCCAGGAAGGGAGAGGGGAGAAGGCAGAAGTAACATGTAGTGGGAAAATGTAAATCTTTACATATAAGTAGTGTTGTAAAACCACAGTAAGCAATTAGGATTGCCTAGGCAATCTGCTCCGTAGTCCTTCATGATTTAGATACAGTTCTTTCTTACTATATCAAAGCTTTTTGCAGAAGAATGACTTTTAGCCAGTAGTCCTGTTATACTCTTTCATTGAACAAAGACATACTCCAGCACAAGAACATTTCTTATCAATTCCAATGCCATTGTGCAGGCAAATGAAATTACAAACCTAAGTGGTCAGAACAACTGTTAATGTCAAAGATACATAAAAGCAAATTTTATAAATCAGGACTCAAATAAAAGAAAGAAAGTAAAGCCAAAAACTGCATTAAGATAGCTCCATAAAAGTCTTTATAACTTAAATGTAGAACAGATTATGAAGTGCATCAAGAAGAAGTAGCTTTTGGAAACAATGCATGAAATTCAATATCCATTTCAGTGGATAAGCTGGTTAAATAAAGCAAATGGCACCTGGTGACAGACAAATTATAATGATGGTTCCAAGCAGGTTTTTTTAAAGATATATGAAGATATTTTTGCTATAGCTATGACTTCAGGCAAGATGCTAGGTGTTGCAAAAATGAAGGCCAGTCTGTCATAGACTGTCATATGAAATAGATAAAAAGACACTGTAAAAAGCTCTCAGAGAATCTGCGACATACAAAGATGATGGGACTATAAGCTTCTCTTGCACAGATATCTAGAGGAAGTCCTTTCATTCTCTTACGTTTCTCATAATTATTTTGTACTTCAGTAATAAAACATGCATGATGTAACAAGATACCTGACAATAGTAGATTCTCATGAGAATTCATCTGGTAAATGGTCTTTGAGGTTAAAGCTCTGCATTATAGTAGGATGCAGGACTCAGTATTATGTGTTTTTCCCATGAAAAAATGTTGGCACAGTAGGATTTGAACCATTGAGTATGTGAGTAAACTACAGTTCTAAATACTCTAGTCCTGAAATACAGTTAAAGAACAATTGTTCCCTTATTGACTGACAAAGTTATCGGAAATCAGAAGTGCAATAGAACCAAATCTTTTGGCTTTTGACTCTCAGTAACTCCAGCCAACAAAGTCCTGCGTGCTTACTCATGCAGCATTATCTACGCTCCTCTCAACATGTCCTTTACTATGTTTTGGTAATATATATTGACCAGTTTGATCAAAATAGACTGTGCATGGGGTATAGGGGCGGACCTTACGTTCTTGTATGACTGAGTGGTTTAGATTTTACTGATTAAAGCCGGTGAAGTTTATTTGTGAATGTTTCTTATCTTCCATTGCTCAGAATTTTATGTCTACTGCTGTAATTGATCTGATTGGAGAATCATATCATTCTCATTTGAGAGGAAGGTTTAATGCTCTTAGTCAAGATAGTTTTCTTCAGTTCCTTGGTGAGTATTTGTCACACTGAATGCCATGATTATCTTTATTGCCCCATGAAAGTCTTTATTTTTCAAATTCAGACTATTTGAGTACACATTGAATTACATGATAAAACAAATTATAATGCAGATTAAATGTCATACTGTCATGGTTTAACCCCAGCTGACAACCAAGCACCACACAGCCACTCGCTCACTCTCCCACAGTGGGATGAGGGAGAGAACAGAAGAGTAAAAGTGAGAAAACTTGTGGGTCGAGATAAAGACAGTTTAAGACGTAAAGCAAAAGCCGTGCATGCAAGCAGAGCAAAACAAGGGATTTATTCACCACTTCCCATGGGCAGGCAGGGGTTCAGCCATCTCCAGGGAAGCAGGGCTCCATCATGCGTAAGGGTTACTTGGGAAGACAAACTCCATAACTCCAAATGTCCCCCCCTTCCTTCTTCTTCCCCCACCTTTACATGCTGAGCATGATGTCATATGGTATGGAATATCCCTTTGGTCAGTTGGGCTCAGCTGTCCCAGCTGTGTCCCCTCCCAACTTCTTGTGCACCCCCAGCCTATTTTCTGGTGGGGAGCAGGGGGTGATAAGCAGAAAAGGCCTTGGTTCAATGTAAGCACTGCTCAGTAATAATAAGAATATCTCTATATTATCAACACTGTTTCCAGCACAAATGCAAAACATAGCTCCGTACTAGCTACTATGAAGAACATTAAATGTATCCCAGCCAAAACCAGCACACATACATATTAAGTTTTTGCTCCAATTTTCACCTGTTTTAGTTTGTAAAAGACCCTACTGAGTTAACTTTCATTATTCCTGATTTCTTCCATGAATGAGAGAAGGATTCAGCTTCTTAATATTATATCATCTAACCACATGCCTGGCTCAGTGCAAGCTACTCATATATCCACCAGCCACAATCGTTCTTTAAATGTCTTTAAAAAGAACCTTTTCTGTGAAGATTCAAATCCACATATGGATTTGAATTTTGAGTTGCCAACCGTCATGAATTCAAACTAGAAAGTCAATAGATCCCACCAGATGTAAACACAGGAAATAAAAATGATTTCATTTTTTCACCTGCTTCTCTGATAGTGAGAGTATTTTCTGCTTAGCTTGAAAGGAGAATACTAACTGTCTTGTTTCACTGCTTCCTGTATTTCTACCATTTTGAAACTGTTTAATCCATCAAGTAGAAACTGCTGGTCTTTGCATAGTGAGCTGCAGTGCTGAGAAATTTAATATGGAACACGATAGCCTCCTAGTTATTAACATTATAATTTCTTCCAGTATTTTACTGGTTGCTTATAAATACATTTTTGTTACAACATAATAGTGCATTCATGGTCACAATTGTATACAGGTAGGAGTTGTTCACTTTTCTCAAATATTTGCAAGAGCATAAACAAAACCATATGTTTCAAATATTTCGCTGAATACCTTTTTCCACTTCTGTGCGTGTGTTGTAGCTATTTAAGCCCTGTGCTGTTTCAAAATCCTACTACTTACTCTCATGTTTTATGACATATTCTTTATCTTTCTCTATTTTTACAAGTGATTTGTGCTCTAAACTGAAGATTTTTTCCTCAGCACTGACCCTCAATTCTTCTCCATCTCTGTGACTGTCACAACAACAATATCGATTCCAATTTTTAAACAGATCATTAGGTGGTTTTGTGCTATAATCCTTGTTGTTTGTCTGCATTGTTCATCTTTATTAACTTGGCCATCTTGGGGGTAAGTACTCTGCGGCGTTTGCGTGGAGAACCCTGTTGTGACTGAGTGGATGTCCCATCCACGTGGCATCTTCACTAGTGTTTTGATATTCAAAACTCTCTTGTTAAGAAAGAAGGGTTTCTCCACTGCTTAAATATATTGCTGGCTCAACATTTCAAAGTGTGCTTTGTGCTGTCCAGGCATTCTCATTAATTGCTAGCACAAGAGATGGGCCAAAACCCAGAAACTTTGAATCCAACTCCTCTCCTTCCTCCACACCCCTCGTCTTTTGGAAACTTTGGAAAGCTGAATCCAGACACAGAGCTGAGTATCGCAAATTGGCCAAACCCCAATCCCACCTCCCCCACCTTAGGGGTTTTCCAAATCCTGATCCAAAATATGCTCCCTAGTCTTTCCTTCCTCATTTCTTTGTAAGATTCTTTCCTTGGTGATATTTTGGCAGTTTCACATGATTAGTATTAGGTTTGCTCATGATGTTTTAAGACTACCTGTAGAATCTGAATTTTGATAAGAAGAAAAGGAAAGTGGAATCAAATTGCATTTGCATTAAAAAAGCTAAAAGACACGTAAAGGATAACGTATGCTCTACTGCCATAGAAGCAAAGTAAGACAAAGCAAAAGCCTTGTAAATCAGAAGTCCAAAGAGGTTAAAAAATGTATGAGGTTTTTTGTTTTGTTTGGTTTTGTTTCTTCAGCAAAGTAATTTATAACTCATAAAGCTCCAACTGACTTCCAGCTGAGGTGGTTTACAAAAATACAGGCTCTGTTCCTGCAATATGCAAAAGCAATACCATCAACCCAGAGTGTTGCTGTGTAATATCTCTAAAATCACAAGCTTGATAGCTTGAATGATGAGACTTCCAATAATTGCATGCAAACTCATTTGTATCTGTTGTCAGTATTTAAAGATCTTGTCTTCTGGTTAGTTTTTGCCAACAGTGAAACTTTTATGAAAAGTTAAACTCACATATTGACCTGAAATCTGAAGCAGGGCCTCTGAGTTAAAAACCCAGTGACCACTATGAAATTGGTCATGGATTTGCATGAGTTGTCAGCAGAGAACAGGTCTCTTACTTGGTTGAAATTTGTTGCATGATCTGGATGTGTTCTGTAAGGTAATGGAAGCGCTCTGCAATTAATGTCAATTTACTGACATACTGCTCACAGTGTAATTCTTATTGCATACATAGTTAAATGAGATTTACTTTAATGTGATTTCTCATGGAAGTAACCAATATATCAGTCCAGGTAGCTAAGGCTGTTAGTTTGCATCTTCAGTAATCTTGTACAATTCTGTACTCTGTCAGTGACTTCATGTAAAATCATGGGCAAGTTAGTTAATCTCCCTGTACCTACTGTGCCCTATTTGTAAACATAAAAACAGTATTTCCTGTAATTTGTAGGCTGTTCAGAGAGTATGGCATATAAACAACTCAGTGCAAGCTGAGATATAGTGTTAGGGAGGCAAGAGGCATGGAAAGACTGGAGATAAGTAAATTGCACAGGCTTCTGAAAGTAGGCTTGAAAAGGAGCGTGCAGCAGTGCAACAATAGAGGAAATGATCTTGTATGAAGGAAAAAAAATGAAAGGTAGAGGCTCACTTTCCAGAAGGACAGTGTGAGTGGCCCAACATTGTGTGTGAGCCCACTCACAGACAGACATTGGAATGACTCTCAAAACAGGAACCCACGTTAGTGTGCCCACAGGTTGAGGAGAGATATTAAAGGTATGTAAGTGGCACCCTGGGAAAGGAATAAGCCTGAGAGAGAAACAATGTTGGAAGAATGATGGATACGTTCATGTCTGTCTCACCTAGGATTCATTGTCAAAACAGGAGGAGGAAGCAATTTTGCATCTGCTGTTGCAGAATTCCCCTATTTTGCTGTTCTAATTCAGATCTCAAGCATGTCAGTTCAAGACATTTGGCTCATCCACTAAATTACCACACCCTTCCAATGAAAAAATGTGAATACAGTGTTAAATTGTTGTGAGAAACACTGCAGGAGTCTATAAACTTTTAGATATTTTGGTGAGATTTTGGTTTAGATTTTTCTGCTGCAAAAAGGTTAAGGGCTGTTACTGAAGTGCAACACATATCTTAATTTACAAGGTAAATGGCAACAGTCTAACATGGGAAGTGGGGGGAGGTCTTTGTAGTTCATCACTTTAATGAGTTCAGTTAAATTTCTAGAAAGAAGCAGTCCTCATACATGAATTCACTCCATTTGTACCGCAATTCCCATGGAGGAAGCACCTGTCCAGCTTCAATCTTGAAAGCTGAAAATGTTTCATAAAAAAGCATCTCATCCGTCTGATTTCTGTCCAGTTAAACAAAATGGATTACGCAGTGTTACGTATCATCTCTTTTATCAAGTCTTCTCCTCATGTTAGATGTACAGGTTCACGTGAGTGCAGAAGACAGAGACATCACAGCACACTGGTTCCCGGGTGAGCTCATTGCACCCCAGTGCTCATGGCAACCAGACTCTCACATAGCAAAGACTGGGCGAGTTTGAAGGCTGAGCTTATCCATCTATTGCCCTGCTAGGTGTGAATGAGGCTGTTCGTACTCCTCAGATCTATCTTGTTCCTGCTATTTTACGTTTGAATTTTATCTCAAGTCAGAGGCCTAGGTAGAGGTTCTGTATGCATCAGCACCTTAACCTCTGAGGAAAGTGCTTTTGTAATCACAGGTCATGCACATCTGGGTGAGCTTCACCTAGGCAGTCCAGAATACTGCAGTCCTTATAACTTTCATTCTAGTTTCTTTCACATCTACTGAAGGCACACACAGGCACACACACATGTAAATGCAAATCCTATCTAAAGCTCCTTATAGAGTGCTGGCTCCCTCCCGCTTCTCACTTTCCATCCTTGCGCAAGCTTCCAGGTTCCCAGAAATCAATCCCGGCTTATAAAAGAAAAAATCTAAGAATAACTGTTAACTGAAAAAGTAAAAAGAAATAAAAAATACCAGTTGCTACAGGCCTGATGGCGAAAAAGAGGTCCAACCTCCAGGAAGAGACAGGTGGCTTCTGAGTGAAAACGGTAACGTATTCTCCCCAGAGAGATCAGCTCCAAAGTTGAGTTCACTCTTTCCTGCTATAAAGCATATTGATGTTAACAGTTTTCTTCTGCCTGCACGTGTGTTTTTCAAATTAAGTATCGTTAAATCTGTAGAGATTAAAATACTGCTTCAGACACCCTCCTTTTCTTCTGCTTCCATTTCATGTAATCCGCCATAGGTGTACAGTGCCGATAACCAGCTCTGCTTCTCACAAACAGATGCAAACCGATTTAATTTAAACACCTGGCAGAGGTGAAGAAGAACTGGAACTAGTCACCAGTTCAGAAAGTGGAAGGGGTAATTTTCAGAACACGTAACAGTGTGTATTTGTGCATTCACTCTCCCCTAAGATGCTGAAGGGCTTATGCTTGTAACATCATATGTATACTGAGAAAGTGATACTGAATGCAATGCTGGACTCACCAATCTCCAGTATCAATTTTGCAATGATCTTAAAGGACTCAGGACTTCATCTGTAGTGTTAAGATTTCGCTGAGAACAACCTCTGTCTCACTGGTGAATCAAAGTGCTGGGCACAGCAGGCACCACGCACATTGGCTAGCACATCGCTTGAGGTTTCAGCTTTTATTTCTTCTGCAAGTACAAGTCTTTTATTGCTTGAATTCCTGCATTCATTTGGGGTGCATGACAGAGGGAGTTTGGAGATGGACAGGGCCTGAGGCTTTGCACCCTTCAGGAGATGTTATCTTGTTCAGGGCGTATTTTCCTTCTTAGTATAAGCTTTATTTATATGCAGCCCCAAAAGAAATAGTCCTATCCCTAAACTAGTGTTCCATATCTAGAATGAACTTTTGGTAAGATAAATAAATGAACTCCATACAAAATGCATATATACAGCACAACAAAACCCCAGACCTGAACAGCAGGATATGGAGATGTTCAGCTCCAGAACAATTCCAGGCATTTCATGGCTTAAAGTAATTTTTCAGTAAATCTACATTTATTTTTCAGTTCATTTTTTTTTCAATTAGGAATAATTCAAATGATTCTTTAGGTAGATGCAACACTGCTCTCTAGAAATTGGCAGATATTGGGCATGACTCCTCATTAAAACTGTATGTAAGAATTTGAGTAGACCTTTCTTTTGGACTTGATTCATGTGAGTTTCCATTCCTTGAATTTCACTTTGATTTTTAGATTCAAATATGTGCAGAAAACTGAAAGCTAAACTGTTGGAAGTATGATATTCATGTGGTTTCATGAAAAAAAAATATGGGGTTTGCATGAGTTTGTTGTGAAAATAAAATTTAAGCTGTATTGTAGAATCTGGTCTGAATTTTAAATGTGCAACAAAATATCAGGTCTGGTGAATTTCATACAACTTACAATGCTATTATGAACATCTTGCTGTTCTGCTACTGAATAAACACATATCTTGAATAAACAAAGCTTTTTATAGCTAAATCACTTTTTCAACATGTCTGAACATTGCAGGCCACATAATTTGGTAACATTACTACAGGATCTTCAACTCACTACAAGAAAGACATTAAGGTGCTGGAGCACATCCAAAGGTGAAACTGGTGAAGGTTCTAGAGAACAAATCTTATGAGGAGCGGCTGAGGGAACTGGGGTTGTTCAGTCAGGAGAAGAGGAGGCTGAGGGGAGACCTTATCGCTCTCTACAACTACCTGAAAGGGGGTTGTGGTGAGGTGGGTGTCCATCTCTCTCCCAAGTAACAAATGATAAGACAAGAGGAAACGGCTTCAAGTTGCACCAGGGGAGGTTTGGATGGCATATTAGGTAAAATGTCTTCCCTGAAAGGGTTATCAAGCGTTGGAATAAGTTGCCCAGGAAAGTGGTTGAGTAGCCATTCCTGAAAGTATTTAAATGTTATGTAGATGCGGTGCTTAGGGACATGGTTTAGTGGTGGACTTGGCAGTGTTAGGTTAACTGTTGGACTTAATGATCTTAAGGATCTTTTCCAAACTGAATGATTCTATGATTCTATGATTCTGTTCTATGATTAACTTCCTTCTCTTGCCATCATTCTCCACAGAAAATTCCCATCAGCTTCAACGGGAGGTCCATGAGCAGAGCAATGGCAGGATACACGAAATTCAAGTATAATACAGTTATTCCAGCTTAGATTATTTAGAAATTGCCTATTGAGACTTGTTTACTGATAAGAAGAACCTCCAAAGTTTTCTTTTAAAACCCCCACCTTTTCCAAAGTTGAACAAGAAATGTCCAAAATTGGGAATTCTGAAATGGGCTTGCGTAGTGTTAGTGCAACATGTCCAGTTTAAACCTGGTCTAAGAGAAAGAAAAAAAAAAGAAGAAAATGAAAAGCATTATGAAAATGTCCTTCTCAGTTGTTTCAACCATTGTAAGCCATGTAATCATAATTGCAGCAGTCTGGGTCTTAAAAATAAAGCAGTCATCATTTCATCTGTCCAATATTGCAAACCTTGCTGTTTACCATAAAAATTTGGCCTTGAGAATTTTGTGCACAGGAATTCCAGAAGCTATCTGTAAGTACTTCTGCTATGATGTTAATCTTCTTGGAGTAAAGTAACAGAGTATGGGAGAAAACAGACAGCAGTGGCCACGAGATGTATGGAAAAATTCCTTTTGTGCAACTCTCAGGTGTGTCTTGACACTCTTGGTGAAGCAAAGGGTTTGGGGGCTTTGTGTGGTAGTGGTGGTGGTGCTATTTATAAAATGTACACTAGACATTTAGTAGATTTATATGTTTAGTTTCCTGAGATTTTGAGGGCAATATGAGAAGTTGTAAATTCTGTCATGGTGTCATCCTACAGTGGTTTCCCCACTTTTGAGCCAGAAGGTGGTGCAAAGTAGTCCATCCCTCCCCTCTCCTCCAGGAAGTGGTCTCTGAAGTTGTTGTGTGAGGGGATTTGGACACATAAAGGACTGACTGGCGGTGGAAGAATCTTAGCACCAATTTTAAGCCTTTTCTCACTCCTGCTGCGTTTAGTCCACCTAGCTGG
This sequence comes from Phaethon lepturus, assembly GCF_000687285.1. Taxonomy (NCBI): domain Eukaryota; kingdom Metazoa; phylum Chordata; class Aves; order Phaethontiformes; family Phaethontidae; genus Phaethon; species Phaethon lepturus. Next base: position 54,308 of record NW_010526747.1, read on the forward strand.
TTTTCCACCATGGCCCTTTCCCACTGAGCCTTTTCATTCTTACTCGCATTGTTTTCTTGCCTGCCAAGTCCAAAGGTCCCCAATCAAGCTACTGCTGGCCAGTGCAAGCTGAAATCTGTTTCTCCCATTGTTCCTAATTACTTTAATTTCTTGTTCCAAATTTGTCTCTTCAGCTTTATTTCACAAGCCCGTCTCTGTCCAGTTTATCTCTTTTCTATTTTGGCCTTCAGATGTCTTCAATGTTTATGTTCCTGTTATGTCAAGCCAGACTCTCTTCTTTCCTCCTATCTGACTTCTCAACATCTGTAACTCTTTTTTTTGACCCTCAGTTCCTTCCCTCTTGCAAACTTTGTGTCACTCTATCTACTCCTCCTGGAGCTTTTCCTCCAGGCTGTTTTCCATTTCTACTGATGTGCAGCTCTCTTAAATGGTCTGTGGTCTGCACTTGCTCCTTTTTCCTTTCTGTCCCCAGTACTGGTGCCCTTGGCAAAGCTTTCTTTTCCTCTGCTAGCTTCTGACCTTAGTCACTTTTCAGGCTTATTGCTGGCATACAGTTCTCCACCCTTAACACACATGCACCTTACTTTTCTCCTTCATTGTCTGAGCTTACTGAGGTACCACAGTCAAGAGCGTGGGGAAGACAGGGCTTCCTACCTGCCCATCTGGACGCAGCATGCCCTGCAGCACCATAGGGATGTCCTGCAAGAGACACGCTGCTCAGCCCCATGTGGAAGAATGCCTGCTGCATTGAGAAAGAGTTCTTGGACCCAGTTTGCAATTTCTGCTTCAGAAAATAGAACAAACACACACAAAACCAAACCAAACAAAAAAAGAGCTGGAGACTTCAGGCAATTCAGCGGCATAGGCACGCAAACTGGATGAATCCTGAATAGAGTGAAAGCAGTTATTTGAAACACCTATCTGTCCAATTAATACTTAAAAGGCAGAGTTCCCAGCTTTCCTGAGGTGTGTGGATCTTTGCCTTTCTGTGCAAAATTCTTCCTCCCATAAGCTCTCTTTCCTTCCTTTCTAATGACAGAAAGACTGTCACTCAGTCCTGTTAGAAACA
>NW_010526747.1:55407-57714 GCF_000687285.1 Phaethon lepturus
AGCAGAGTCAAACTCCTATTGCTGAGCAAACGGTGCAAAAAGCTTCTAGAGACCATTATTTACGTAGAGAATGCAAGGCTTTAGTAAAACATACATTCTCCCTGGAGGATTCCAGCATTTTCCAGTTGGTGCCTTTTATGGCATACGTTGTGTATTGACACAGATTAAAGTGCCCTCCTGTCTGAACAATGCTCGCCCAGGGGGAGAGCCCTTATTGCCCTTAGCAATAAGCGTGAACAGCTCACGGCAAGTGGCGGAGCAGAGCTCCTGCAGGACGGCTAGCTGAAGGCAGAGCACTCCCTTCAGCTGTGCCACTCTGCCTCTCTCCTCCTCCTTCCCCTCCTCCTCCTCCTCTCTCTCCCCCTCTCTTTTCTTCCCCTCCGTCTTTCACTCTTACACTTTCCCCTTGGCTTTGTTGTGCTGCACGACTGACTACCAAGGAGGGGGATTGGCTGCTCACCGGCTCAGGGAGCGCTTCCCGCAGCTCACCCCAACCCACCCACCCACGCCTGGGTCAGGAAACGTGAGCAGGGCTGATGGAGGCGGGGAAGCAGGGCTGAAGGTTCGCACCAGCGCTGGATGTGACAGCAGGCAGCGAGCGCTTCGCAGCTCTGCGCGGTGTCCGACCCCCGGTCCAGCAGGGACCCGACCATGGAGGGCTGCCGCTGGACCACTGCTGGCACCCTGCTTCTGGCTTCCCTCGTCCTGGTAAATGCCATTTCTTTCCTGCAAATGTGTATCGCTCCCAGCTGATAGCGTATCTGTGCGTATGCATGCGGGTGGATATGTTTTTAATCTTTAAGATCGCAGTTAGAGAGAGTTTGTTTTGAACAAATCATGTAAATCTTACCCTCTCTAAAGTATTACAGGCTTGGAGCTTTGATATTGTGGGTTGCTGCAGGTAGAACCAAGAAGTTGATGTTGGCATCATTTTCAAACTTGGAGAGCAATGACCTGTGAATGGTGATTTAACTGCTCAGGATTTAGAGAAGATCTGTTTCTCCCCTCTTTAAATCAAACTATATCACATTGTAATGTTCCTGGAATTTTCTTCCTTCCTAAAAAAAACAGAAAAGAAAAAAGTATTTCTCAGTAGCGCATATACAGAGAAACCAGGTACAGCATGTACTGAACTTTTTCCTGCAGCCAGCTTAAATGAGCTCTCATTACTGCTGTAACTCATTACAGAGACAAGTTTATACCAATTTCTGGAAGATATGTTACGTGATATCTGGTATACTTCAGCACCGTAAAGCTGATCTTTACTATATGATTTTCTTGCATAATTGCCCTGATTATCCTGATAGGATGCTCTGCAGCTGAGCACTGTAGTTCTGGTGTTTGACTGAGATTAAACGTTCCATTTTGACTCACACTTAATTTTGTAAGTATAAGCTGTATGTTGGTTATCAGAAAATCTGCAGTAAAAATAGTAATATGCACACACTTTTGATACCATAGTCATCTTGGCATACATATATGTTGTCTTTTTCTGAAGATTTGGTTGAATGTAGCCATTCAAATAGCAAAGAGTCCTAAAGAAATGTAAGAACTTCATAGCAGCTTGCAATCTTCTTATTTATCTATATAAAACAATCTATGGTAATCATTGTAAACTAATCTTAACACATGTCTTAGTAGTCACACAGGGACCTAAATAGCAGGATAACCCTGTTCTAAATGCTTATTAGAAATTATTGTATGATTTTTTTGAAAAAGCTTTTTGGATGTAGAAACACTGAATACTAATTAATCCCTAGAAATAAGAATGCTATCTGGACTGATTTAAAAGTCTTATTTTGTTTAAAGGTCTATTTTCCATTTAAAATACTGAATTCACACAAAATGCCATAAAGTCAGCATAGATTTTCTTTCATTTATGAAAATGAGAAGTTTATAACCTGATGACTATAATATATTATGAGCCAATCCTGCAGTACTAATTCAGGGAAGGTCAAGATATGTCTCAACAAGACTGTGTAAGGACTGTAGGATTTGGTCCCATGTTAAGCTCGTACTCATAACATTTGTACTTCACTCTGCTGCTTGTGAATTAAGTTCTCAGTCCCTAATTCATGAAAATAAATAGTGCATTCCGCTGCCAACTATTATGCATTATATTCCATACTATACAGTTTGTATTTGTATGACTTACCCTGTCTCAAGAGATTTCCCCCCCCACCTCCCACCAAATTTCTTTGTGCCTTAAGAATAGTGATGTGAAGCAAGCTTAACTTTCTTTTTTGAATCAGGCCATTCTTTTGCTCCTTCCATACTCAGGAAAATCTCTCACTTGCCTTCAGCAGG
>NW_010526747.1:57745-63196 GCF_000687285.1 Phaethon lepturus
AGAATTTGACTTATAGCTGGGATAGAAATAGAGATAAGTTGTAGGATACCTTGGTATACACGTTGCTGCTGTAGTTCATTGCAGCAAGAGTTCACACAGGACATCATAGAAAGCTCATGGATGTTTCTGAGAAAAAAAAAAAGAGGCATTGGATCTGGCCTGTGACCTGGATATTAGCCTATAGGTATCAGCCTTTGTTCAAGTAGGTGGAATGAGTTTGAAAAGTGTGACAGTTGGCCTTTGGATTTATGTGTTTCACCTTGTGCCTCTCTAAAACCCCTGTCTTGCCCACACTGAGCAACATGAGCAGCCTCTAGTTGTGTAACACTCTAGTAACATCAGCAGAAGTTCACAGCTGTAAGCACTAAGGCTGGGTAACAAATGCTTACATGATTTGCCTTACAATAATTTATTACATGTTCCTATATTTTCAGTAGGACACCATAGAGCAAAGTAGCACCTAAAGTCTTTGTTCAGCATCCTTGCCTCGTTAAGGAGGTTGCATAGCTGAGACACAATGTCCATCCCCTTAGCGTCATGTGCACATGGGCTGTGCAAGTCCACAGGCAGTATCAGCAATAAAATCTTCTGTTCCCCTCCTCAGCCAGCAGATACAGTCTACTTCAGGGCAGACCACGTGGAGTGGTGTAGTAGTGAGTGTAGCTCTCTGCTCCGTCAGGGTTCTCAACCTTCTTCAGAAGAAATAGAATTCATTTTCATTTGAGTGGTGCTTGAGTAGGGTCTGTGGGAGTCAGTAGTTTATTTGCTAACTGCCGTAGAACGTGCTCCATACTCAGACATCCAGTTTCCCTGGCATAAATGAGAGTTAGGTACTTTTATAAATACTTCTGAGAATTTGAGCCATAACACTAGACGCTTGTCTTGAAAAAGTAATATCAGACTGAAAGTAACTTGAAAAGACAGTTTCTCTCTTTCCAGACTAAGACCAGGTATTTGGAGAATTTTGCTCATTGCTCTGTGAACTTTTGCATGCTAAGGAAATATTAGCAAACCACTTTTAAGAGTAACAAAAGAAAGCAAGCATTCTGTTCCAAAGATTTCCCTTTCTATTGGTTTAAAAATAAAAGCCTAACACAAGCAAATCACAGTTGTCCAACTCAAAGGAAATGTGGCCAAAACCATAACCAGCCATTGACATGTGTTCATCTGAACTTGAAGTCAAATCATTTCATGCCAGAAGGGCATTTAATCACATTTGCATTTGTTGTTTGCATCTTTTCATCAGCTTTTTTTTAGCGCTCTCTGTTGCTGTTGTGGTACTTACAGAAGTAACACTAGGAACTGTAATAAAGTACATGTGTTTTTCTGCAGGATTTCTTTCTTTTGCTGTGCTAATTTGTACATGGAAAATAGTCAAATACAATAGTCCATTCCTTCCAGGCTCTTTGGCATTACATTCCCCTATTATCTAACTGGGTCTGTCTTGGATGACCACAAGCACAATTAGCCAGTGGAATGAATATAATGTTTCTTGTTTACATATGATTGTACAAAGCTTGAAAGTTTTTCTTTTCATGTGCAGATAGGTCTACCTACTGTTGTATGTCTGCTCCTTTGTTTCTACAATTGTAGCTGCCTAGAGAGGGATTTTTCTAGTACAGGGTCCAAAGTGCGCACGTACATTTTCGTGCATAGTCCCATATATGTACGGACTGACATTTGATCACACCAGTTGGGTAAGGATGCACTGAAATACAGAGTTCAGCTATACAAAGATAAGATTTATTCATGTGAAAGAGTGCAAGATTTCTCATCACTGTGGTTTGTGGACAGTGCTGCTGTACTCCAAAAGTCTCATGTCTATAAAAAAAATTTCTCATGTGAAGCTCTAGATGCTAGTAAGTATGTATACTCATCACTTTTTTCCTATATTACTCTAGAATTTTGTGTTTGGGCTTACTTCATTGACCTCTTCCTTCAGGTTTTTTTTAAGTATGTCATTTACTCTTTTTCTACCAAGTGCAAAGATTTGCATGAACTGAACTAAGGTTGTGATGGAATTTTTTTCTTTTGGACTTCAGTGAACGGGAGTCAGTACTTAATGTAGGCTTTTCAGCTATTGGTCTACTTCACCAGTGTCAGTAAAGTTAAACAGGTTTTGCTTTAATGACTTTTGCTAGATTCGTGGGTGTGCCAAATAATAATAAAAGAAACTATGAAATTGAACACTGTGGAGAATACGAAGATTGGAACATGGTCACCTGTAGGCATGGATCTGTCAGCTGGACAATATGCTCAGAAGGTTCATGAGTTAATGTAAAGCCTGAATAGTCTACCTGCCCAGACAAATAATTCTTTAGGAGAGAGCTATCAATCTCTGCATGACTGAATTTTCACTGAAGCAAACAAAAACTGAATTCCTTATAACTGTGTTGTTAGCCATCCAAATATAACCTCATGGTTTCTCTTACAGTGTTGTCTTGTCAAATCGGAAGACAACACTGTTGTTTCTACTGTTTTTTGTAGCTATTTCCTTAAGCTTGTAAGAAAAGTCAGAGCTGTATGGGCAACACGGGGAAAAAAATGGGAAACTGCAGTCTGTTGCCACAGAGGCATGTGTTCTCTCACATGGTATTGAACCCCAGCTTCTTCCTAACCAATGTACAGGAATGGCTAACTTTTGCTTTTGATGTCTCCATCTTTTCATATCAGCAGGTGGACAGTAGGTTTATCTTAATAGATGGCTGACCAGCTTTGGGTATTCAAGGTCTTATAACACGCCCTAGCCCTTAAAGTAAGCAAGAGATGTACCTTTCATGGAGTGATGGAAAATCTTCTCGGATTCCTTAATTCTGTGTGGCGTTGAACACAGAACAATAATAGTCAATGCTTAGTGCAATCTGATCATTTAGATGCCTTTCTATCTGAGGGAACGTAAAACATTTCATCACAGATTTAAGATTTGCTACCACGCATGCTAAAACTCACTGTACATGGTCTGACCTATTTTTTAATAAGACAAAATTTTTCCTTATGCAAAAGGGACAAAGCGAGTGAGTTGTCTACTGCGTATTATAGATATTAGAAAGATTTAAAGGTTGGTGTCGTGGTTTTAAAAATGCCATTCTCAAATGTTTCATGCGTCTTTCAAGATAATTGTATGCAGTATCTTATCTGTCTCTCCCACAGTCAGATAGGGTCACCAGACTTTAAAGTTTTTGCCTTTCTTTAGGAATTGGCAAATACCATTCTCAGAATACTAACTCTGAACAGAAATATAATGGTTCATAAGCATAGTATTAGCTGAGATTTGAGAGCAAGCTTCTTATCTATATAAATTGAATTGAGTCTGTTAACTGCAATACTGCTATGTTGAATTCCACCTGCTTCGACTTTGTACTAAAGTAATTTCATTTAATAACTGTTTTTATTTTGAGTTTTTACATGTGGTATTTAGATGTCATGCACAGCAGCAATTAAAATGCCTCCAAAAAGCATTGGTCATGAATACCTTCCCGTGAAACCTCTGAGTAGCCAATTTATCTTATTTTCAACAGAACACCTTTGCTGCTTGCCATGGATTTGTTATGGCATGAATCTGCGTGTGCACATTGAAGACTACTGTAGGCCAGGAACTCCTCTCTGCGTCACTGACAGTGAGATGTTACCATATCAGAGATTACTAACTCCAGGTGCATTGCCAGCTTTCTTCTTTTTTCTCCCATTAAATACCCTGGTTAGAATTTCATTTTAAACATGAGCTTTTTTTTTTTTTTTCTTTTTGCTGCCAGAACCCAACTTTTCCAAATTTCTTATAAAAGTAGCTGAAGTTGTGGTGAAGTGAAGGCAATATAGTCAGGTGACTGGGAGAGGGAGAGCAGTGTGTGTACTTGTGAGATTCAGTCTGCTTCCAAGGCAAGCATATGTAGAAATCTTAATAGTTTTGCCACCTGTGAATTATTTGGTCACTGCTTATAGGAACAGTCCTTCTTCTAGTTGTGTAGAGAAATAAGCGGTATGTTCACTGATTCTACAGTACTTTAATTTTCACATTGTTTCCATTTTCATCTCCACTGTCTTTATAGAATTTCCTCCAAAGCTTCAATCCTTTCGAGGTTGCCCTGGTATTTCTGCCTTTCAGGGACTTCTTGTAGAGGAAGTTCAGCAAGAGAGGGTGTCAGGGCAGAGGGGGTGTGTGATAACGTAAGACATCCTGAAATAAATTCCAGGAGTGCTCAAGAAATGAGACAGGAAATTATATGCAACTTATAATAAATTCAAACTGTCCCATAAAATAAATATAACTCATTTTGTTTCCATATGAATGTACTGCAGGGGTGTCGAATTTCCCCTTCCAGCTTTGTCGGATATAATCTCAGTCCCTGTTTGAAGTTTGCTAGCATATTGTTCAGATGCTGCACTATATCAACAGACGCAGAAATGAAAGGGAATAAAGGAAGTAATAAGGTCTCCTACTGTTCTGGTGCTGGCATCAGACTGGTGGATTATTTATTTATTTACTTACTTAGTGGCTTATTTAAATCCCCATATTTCTTTCAGCGTGGACTGTTAAAAGCATCTGCTGCTGAGGGCAAATATAACTGCCCTTAACAAGCCCAGGGCTGTCTTTCCTTTTTCCATTTTGGTATGTGGATGGATTATGATTGTAAATGTGTTTTGGATATGACATTTTCATAGTTCCTGTGACTTTTAAAAAAGAGACTGGGGGATTTTCAAATTACTGTGGTATTGTCAGTATGTTCCTTAAAAGTCTAGTCAGGACCATGTTTTAAAGATGAAAGACTTGAATTAGCTGAAGGGGAGGGGGAAATAATTCAGCAGAAGTCTCTGAAACTAAAAACTTGAGCTACCCCATCTTGAATTGTAAGACTCTGCTTTGCTAATCCAAACTTTAGCAGTCTCATCATTCTCTGATGTGCTCAGCCTCCCATCAGTGCTGGTGAGCACCAGAGCGAGTGGAAGTGCATTATCGCATCTTACCAGAGTTGAAGACTGGCACAGAGAGGAATGCATACGCTTTCTGTGCAGCATACTAGCTCCAAACTGTGGATCTCACTTTTCTTTTATTTGGTGAGACCAATGGAAACATAAATATTTTCATCACATGTGATATTACTGGGCAGCATGAGAGTAGCAGCAGCTTATATTCTGACAGTGTTTAGGTCCTTCCATCTTTGTAATTCAATGTAAAATAATGAAAAAAAGAATCTGGTACTCCTAGAAAACTCCTCCACCTTGGTACTGCAAACTCTCAACAATTGAGCATATTTTCCTTTAAAGAAACACATTCATTAATTTGGAGTCAATTGCTTGGTGACTAAGGGTGGAATAAATATGTTAGATAAACTCTGAGGTTTATAGTTAGTTCCTAAGAGACCCATGAGTACCTTTTTTTTCCTGTCTTCCCATTCTTTTTCCTTATGACATGGGATCTTGAGCTTTCTCCATGACTGATTTATTTATTTACTT
>NW_010526748.1:0-27319 GCF_000687285.1 Phaethon lepturus
TTTATTAATTATTAATATTTAATTTAAATATTTAGTTCCTGAAACACTCAGATTCATGAGTGCCTGCCCCGTTGGAGTTCTTGCAGTTGTGACATTTTTCTGGTTCTGGTTTTGTCAGCACACTTCTATTGCCAAAGCTAAAAGTTAAGCTTTTAGCTTAAGCTTACTTAAGCTGAGTAGCTATATTGTGTGAATTTAGCAAGGTTGTGTGAACTTGCATGCCTTACTAATCACCAGTCTCCAAAGGAGGAACTTGAAAGGGACTTCAGGGACTGATAAAAGCAACATCTTGCCACAAGGAAGATAACAAGAATAAGAGAATGCTACTAGAGTGAAGTCAGCAAAATTTTGCGAGGGTAAAGTAAAAACCTAGGGGAAAGACAAGGGTGGCAGGGGGAGATCGCGACCACCGACTCAACTGAAGAGCTATGCAAATTAGCCCCACACACTTTCTAGGAGCATGCACAATAATTACGTGTAACCAATAGCTAGTGATATGGTAATCACTAATCAATGAATGTAAACTTGGGCTGTTTTTTTATTGTTTTGTTAACAATGTAACAATATAAATGCGCTGTAGTTTTTGCGCCGAGCTAAGCTAGCTTTGTGGGACATCACCTAGCTTCCAGCTTTGCGCAAACCTGCAATAAAAGGAATACCTTGACCCTGTGTGAATATTGGCCTTGTGTACTGCCTAAAGATCCCACTTTCTCGGTACAACAGTCTCACATGTTGTATGGTATCAGTCACAATGAGTAAAGGGTGCAGTTAGTTTAGCCTCCCAAATTCCTGGGTGTTGTATTTTCTCACAGAAGGAAGTAAAGATTTGGTAACCTTTCTAAAAGCTAACAGTGTCTGTCTTCCAACTGCCAATTTTTATTCCTAACTGACAGACCTTGAATGCGACCCAACTACAGTGGGAGTCAAAAAGACAGCTTTAAATAATAAACAACATTTTAAAAAGAACGAAGATAGGAATTAAAAATATGCCTTGCAAAAGACTTTTTTTTTAACTCATGGCAACTGAAAGAAGACCCCAAGAAGCTGCAGTGTCAGCTCAAACCCCTGAAAAACCTTGGCTAGAAGCCTTGCAAAAGAAAGTTGACCTGAGATTAGCCACAGGGAGTGCTAAGAAGAACAAAAAACACCCAACCCACCCCAAAATCAAAAAGAGTGGGGAAAAACAAATGTTAAAAGAATATACACTTATCTTTTTATGTGGCCTCTGACTCCAAAGATTACTCAAGATGTTTTTTTGTTTTGTTTACCTTTTTTTTTTCCTGAGCCGCTTTGTTCGTTGTTAGATTTTAGTGTATGCTCTGCTCAGGAGAGAAATTGGCACATTTATTAAATATTCAGATAGATACTGTAGTATAGATGTCAAAGAATAGAGGATCAAAGGGACATTTCTTTGCACAAGAAACATGGCATTGATTTTGCATTTTTCTATAAAGATGAGATTTAGTGTGTCAGTGCCTGACAAACTGCTTTAATCTGTGCCTGTGATGGTTAGTTGTGGTCTGGTGGTTACAGTGCAGCTTTTGTGTCTCCAGCATCTCTAACACTTGCCATTCAAATTAGCTTTTAAATGCTTGGTTCCACCCTGGAATTGTCAGTGCTGAGGTGGGTGCCTTAAGCCATTTCTGCAGGATCTGGAGGAAGTTTGGTGCTACTAAATGGGCTTCAACAACTGCCAGCACAGAAAACAAATTAATAATTTAACACAGGACAAACATTGTGGTTTTGTAAAACTCTTGATTGATATTGCTAAACTGAAAAATTCCAGTTCTGTGGTAGAAAGTGATTTAATTTTTTTAAACTCATCCTTAAAGGTAACCAAAATGGAAAGCAATTCTTAATGAAGTAGAATATAATGAGTTACTGAAACAAAACAAATTAATTTAATTTGCTTTGGATATGTAAGAAAGGATTTCTGTACCAGAAACCTTTCATGTAGTCTGAATTTTTTTTTCCCTCATTTGGGATAAGGATTTTTTTGAAATATTTAAATTTTCTGCAGGAACTATTTTATGCCTCATTCTAACACCATCACAAAAGCATTGTCAAAAAAAGCCCTACTAGATCTTTCTTTTGGATGCAAAGTACCAAAACAGATAAAGAATGTGATAACATGTTGTGGTTTAGCCCCAGCTGGCAACTAAGCCCCACGCAGCCGCTCACTCACTCCCCCACGGTGGGACCCACGGTGGGACGGGGGAGAGAATCGGAAGAGTAAAAATGAGGAAACTCATGGTTTGAGATAAAGACAGTTTAATAAGTAAAGCAAAAGCCGCGCACGCAAGCAAAGCAAGACAAAGAATTCATTCACCACTCCCCATGGGCAGGTAGGTGTTCAGCCATTTCCAGGGAAGCAGGGCTCTGTCACTCGTAATGGTTTCTTGGGAAGACAGACGCCATAACTCCGAACATCCCTCCATCCCTTCCTTCTTCTTCGTCCCAGCTTTATATACTGAGCATGACGTTGTATGGTATGGAATATCTCTTTGGCCAGCCTGGGTCAGCTGTCCCAGCTGTGTCCCCTCCCAGCTTCCCGTGCACCCCCAGCCTGCTTGCTGCAGGCCAGCATGAGAAGCTGGACTGTCCTTGACTACTTAGCAACAACTCAAAACATCAGCACCTTATCAACATTTTCTCATCCCAAATCCAAAACATAGCCTCACGCTAGCTTCTGTGAAGGAAATTAACTCTACCCTGGCTGAAACTAGGACATAGCATTTATTCATCCTGCACACCCCCAAGAACTCTTTGGTCTCATGAGATGGTTACACCATTTCAGTGTACTGGTTTTTTGCTGTCTGATATTTTAATTCCCCATGTATTTTTTTTTTATATACAACGGTGGCACAGTTGTCATGCTTAGCTCTGTAAGCATAGCCACAAGAGTGAAATAGGGGTAGGTCATGTGGAAAAGGAGATGATCTTCTTTTGTGTCTGCTCCATGTCAAGCAACTCAAGCAACTATTACTGCTGTAATGAAGAGTTACCTGGGGAGAGCAGGAGCTGTCCCATCAGAAAGCAGCACAAACAGGGCTGCTGCATGACATGGACAAGCTGGGAGCTGCAGGTGACCCCAGTGCAGGCTGGGGGCTCACTGATGGGGTGTGTGCCAGATCTGAGCTGGGCCAAGCTGGGGGTAGTTACAGGATCTGTTAACAATCCAGGGATCATCAGCCAGGGTGAAGTAACAAGTCATGTTCAGAGTCAATCATAGAATCATAGAACCTTTGGGTTGGAAGGGACCTTTTAAAGTTATCTAGGCCAACCCCCCTGCAGTAAGCAGGGACATTTTCAACTAGATCAGCTTGTTCAGAGCCCTGTCCAGCCTGACCTTGAATGTTTCCAGGGATGGGGCATCTACTACCCCTCTGGGCAAAACATTCCAGTGTTTTACCACCCAATGAGGAACAGCAAGAGTCAGGGCCAGAGATGGTTTGCTTGCAACATAGGTCCGAAAGCACTCCAGGAGGTGAGACGGAGATAAGGCTACCTAGAGTGCAGTTCTAGTCAGTAAGTCAGGGAACCGGGTCGAGCTCCAGCCTACAGCGTAGGTCAGGCAGGATCTGGGCAAAATTTACCCTACCATGGAAGGTCTTAGTTTGACTGATTAAAACAATTCTGCATTTCCAATTCCAAGGTTGAAAGGGAATAGATCTCTGCATTACACAACAAGGGAAACTCTTAAGCTGGAGGATTTAAATGTTATGTACTTTTTCTCCACCCTTCTACTCAATTAAAGATAATACCAAGCAAAGGGAGTACTGTATGCCCAATACCAGGAATGCAGTTATGTAAACAGTTAAGGTGCCAGTAGACAGCACTTGAGAAATTGCAGAATACTTGGGGGATGTGTTGAGCAATGACATGTGGTGTGCATGAGGAATGGGAGGAGTCACACTGAATTATATTTGTACATCAAAGGAAGTGTTGAGCAGAATTTAGTGTGGGCAACAAGACTGGGGACGAAAATGGTAGGATGATGGTGGGATGGTGTTATACTAATCATGGTAGTCACAGCCCTGTCTGTAGTGTGTGTTCAAACAGAAAGGAGGTGAATAGTCCAAGGAGCAAAAGTATTATTGGTTTTGCGGATCTTGGGTTTAGGGTAGGCAAGATCCCTTTTTTTTGGCGAGAGGGAAGTTTTTCTTCAGTTTATGCACACTAGCTTGCTTGAATTCAGGATACTTTGTAAAGTAGGACAGAAGCTGACACAAACTTTTCCAATTTCTTGCCATACTTTGTTTTTGCATCTCTGAAACTACTCTTAGTCCCTTCTTACCAGTCTGTCTTCTTTCAAGGTGTCTGTCTCAAGGTTTGTTTACACATGAACTCTGTTTTTCAGACACTGCAAATGGCCATGGAAATGTGACAGCTTGGGTTTTGAACTTCAAGCAAAATGAATCCTGGGCATTTGTATATACAATACATGCTTTTGTCTGCTAGGATAGGCATATGTTAGTAAAATCACAACTGTTTTAAATTCTTCAAAGAATCTCTTTTCATTTTCCCATGTGGCCTCTCTGAGTCTAGAAGTTCAATGGAACCTTAGAGAAAGAATTCTATAACCTGAACACATCATTCTAGTTCAGTATTATCTGTGTTTAATGCCATTAGTTTTGGATAGGCATGATCTCAAGGGTACATTTGATTTGTTCACATAATAATCTGAACAAAAAGTACCTCCTAGCTTTTTCTTCCCACTGCTAAAAGAGAAGTAGACTCACTTGTCGTGTCAAGACCACAAAAGATTAATGGTAAGCTAGGAGACAAGGTAGGAGAAACTGCCCAGGAATCAGTCACATGCCATGTCCTACTTTGATTTGTTGTCTTTCTCATATTGAGTAATACTATCCTATTCACTCAATTATGTAACTTTCCTTTCTTGTTGACATATTTTTTTATTTTTTCAAATATATGAGAATATAATGCAGAGAGTGCACAGATTTCATCAAAGCAGACTGGAGATCAACATTAAGTGATTGCAAGAAGAGAGGCAACATGTTTTCACATACATATATGCACACACATACTTTTTTTAATACTCTCTTTTTCACTCATGATGTCTGCTTTGTTTTATACTAAGGCACGAAGCAAAAGACTCAGGTTCAGCTTCCCAGCCCAGAAACTTAAATGTGTCTGCTGTCTGTATTCTTTTGTTTCAGAGAAGTCATAATCTTGTTCAGAATTTTGAGATAGAATAATTAAAACTACAATATCAGTATAAGAACATTAAATCTTACTGCTGACAATTTTACTATGACTGTTTTTCTCAATGTTTTATAAGACAGCTGGCTTCAGACCTCATCAAATTTTGTAAGATCAACTGTTTGTTAGTGCACGTCTTTTTGCTTTTCTCCATAAGCTGTAAAGAACATTTTCATAGGTTGATAAAGTTCATTGGAAGGCGGAATGGCTTATTTGAAAGACTGACAAGGTCAATTCCAGCATGTAGTGTGTGCATAAATTTCATCAAAGTGGATTCAATCTGAGGACTGTACAGGATACCTCCAAAGAACAGCAAGGAAAACCACAGCTAGGTAGGTCTTCTTTGTGAGTCACTGGGTGTTGCTTTTGGATATAATGTGTACCCTTTAACTTGAGTACTTTTGGATGCATAACATAGATCCAGAAAAGAAGATTACTAGAAGACCAGAGAAGAAGATTACTTAATACTAGAAGAACTAAGTGATATATTCTTTTAGTTTAGGGGTTCTTGTATCTTACAGCATGGCTGATATATTATAGAAGGTCTCAAAGGAATCTCTTGTTCAGATGTTCTGTTTCCTCCATCTTCAGTTCCTTGTTTTAGCATCAACTACAAAAGTTGATGGTTAAATAATATTTATCTGAATCTGTGTAATTTATAAGAGCAGAGTAAGGATATGACACCTTCATTATGTCTATAGCAAATTTTACAGTGACTTAGCATGTGTGTGTTCATGCATGCGTGCATGTGCATGTGTAAATTCTTGCTCATCTCTATCATTGTAAGTATATGCCTATATAGATATATTTAAGCCTATATACCTATATTTAGGTAAATTAAATTAATATTTTTCTCTGACTCTGCTATTTACTTATCACTTAGTAATATGAGTGGCTGTGTTTAAAAAACATCCCCTGTAATCAAAAATATTTGTGTGGATTTCTTTGGAGCAATTTAGGATCTGGTTGAATGCCTGTGCTACCTTTCACAAGTTATTTATGGTGGGTTTGTAGGCAGCAGTGGTCTGTGTGTATGGAGATACATTTGCTTACTTTGTCATGGTGCCAGCAAAACAAACTTTCAGGCTTTAGCCTCAAAGACAATGATTTTAAGAGTAAAATGAAGAGGCAATAATTTTCAGATATGCCTATCTATTTCACTTCTCCAAATATATATCTTGTTATAAATAACTAGATAATATTTTCATCACAGCCACTAATGTGCAGGGTTTACAGCATATATTTAAGTTTAATGGATTTTAGTTTACCCTTGAGAGAAGGGCAAATTCTCAGTAGGGCAACCTTACTTCCTTTAGACAAGATACAAGCAACTGCAGAGCAGGTCTAAAAATAGCTTGCTGGCAGTACAGTACAAAGCAATGAAGTATAAAAGCAGGATACTCAGTCTTATACTGCCATTAGCTGCTCACTGGATGTTTTATCAACTTTAATTCAAAGTATTATGAAAGAACCGATATAATATATAGGTACAAAATTTATTCCATAAATTAACTGTACTTCGTGGAGTTGCACCTGCTCAAACTCTTTCAGATTATATGAGGGAAATGACAAGGCTCCACAATACAAAAAAAAAATTACAGTAATAATAATAGATGCTTGGAGCAGTTTCAGCAACTATAAATCTTCTCCTTCCTCCCACTCCCTTTAAAAAAAGAAAGAAAGAAGAAGAAGAAAAAGAAGAAGAAGAAAAGGAAGAAGAGAAAGAAGAGAAAGAAGAAGATGAGAAAGAAGATGAAAAATAAGAAAAAAGAAGAAAAGAAGAAGAACAAGAAAAAAGAACAAGAAAAAGAAAAAGAAAAAGAAAAAGAAAAAGAAAAAGAAAAAGAAAAAGAAAAAGAAAAAGAAAAAGAAAAAGAAAAAGAAAAAGAAAAAGAAAAAGAAAAAGAAAAAGAAAAAGAAAAAGAAAAAGAAAAAGAAAAAGAAAAAGAAAAAGAAAAAGAAAAAGAAAAAGAAAAAGAAAAAGAAAAAGAAAAAGAAAAAGAAAAAGAAAAAGAAAAAGAAAAAGAAAAAGAAAAAGAAAAAGAAAAAGAAAAAGAAAAAGAAAAAGAAAAAGAAAAAGAAAAAGAAAAAGAAAAAGAAAAAGAAAAAGAAAAAGAAAAAGAAAAAGAAAAAGAAAAAGAAAAAGAAAAAGAAAAAGAAAAAGAAGAAAAAGAAAAAAAAAAGAAAAAGAAAAAAGAAAAAGAAAAAAAAGAAAAAGAGGCAGTTAATTGGAAACAAAGACTAAGAGGTAAAGACAAAACTGGGGCTATTTCTGAAAAAGATCTTCAGCTTTCATTGGTAACCACTTTAGCACTCTTTCAGCAGAGCTCCTCCCATCATTTTGGGCAAGGGGGAATTTAGTCCTAGTGATATACAGTTCACCAGTCCCAGGAGTCAAATAGGCTATTACACTTTCTAAGCATGCTTTTCATTTAGACAAGAATGAAAGCCATTCATTGGGCTGGATGAAATTAAATGAGCACCCTACTGAATGTTGTTCAATATCATCCGTGTTGTATATCATGTTGATGTACTGCTTTCCAAGCATATTTTGATCAGTGAACTCTGCTCTTCAACACTTCTCACACTCACCTTTTAACTGAGAATACAGAGTGTATTGATCAATATTGCTTTATGGGCCATTTAATGTGATTTGACAGAACTGATAGTCTGGTAATTACCCCCAAACACAATTATAATAAATTAAGCTGATTTTTTTAATTAGTTTTGCTGATTTTTACCAAATCTATATGTTCACACTCATGTCTTGGTTGCATGGCCAGGGTCTTCAGACTTATGCCCATAAATGCACCTAGAGTAGCTCTCTACAAAAAAAAAAAAGGTTTTTTTTATTTTTTTTTCACACTTTGATTTTTATCTGGCCCATAGGTCACCTGTTTTTCTTAAGGATGTGCACCAATGAGTAGTATATTGACTTGAAAACACACTTATTCATTCATTTTTTAAAAAGTTGCCCTGTAATCACTAGAGTATTGCCTACTAGCATTGAAAAAGCTACTCTTAAAAGGCACTTGAGTGACAATCCACAAACTTTATCTTCAGTGAAGAGCCATGGAAGTTACCTATCTGCATCAAGACCATGAGAGACTTTTTTCTGTTCTTCACCAGATGCTACATAAGCTTAATAGTTGTTTTCATTATGAGATGCACATCCTTTATTATTTGACATCCTAGATTATAGGGTAGGTATTTGCAGCTCCAATTCCACTCACATGCATGTGTGCACACACACACGTGCACACCAGCAAAAGCCTACCTCTTAGGTGTATTATTAGTACCTCTCAGGTGTATTACTAGTCTCTGGCTATTTGAGGCAAATACATTTCAGCACATTGTGCTAAGAAGGCTGCCACTCCTCTTCTTCCTCTCCCCTCCAGAACTGAAATTTACAGGAAAAGAAATGTGAATACTTCTAAAAGCAGATTTTTACATACAAATCTGGGGCTGCAGGGGTGGTGTTGTTTATTGTTTCTCCTGAACTGTTTATTGTTCTGTGGAGGTTTACATGAGTGGTGCAGGTTTTTTTTCTTTTATTGCGAAAGGAAGGGAAGATAAGCTAACGGACAATTTGCCATAAATTGGACCTTTTCGACTGTTGTTTTAATAGTCAGAGATGGCACCTTTAGACACTTTAGAAACTAACATCCATGAGGTCTTCTTTCTCCATCTGGGGGCAGATCATCAGTGGATGTAAATAGGATTAAGCTGCAGTGAAATCATTGGTATTAGGACAGAGTGAATCAGCTGAGTCAGCTCATGGGAGCCCATAAGGTACATTGATGAGCCATGCATGTTCCAAATGGGGCTAGAAGAGTAAATTCTGGACAAAGATGACTACAGCTCTGAAGACAGATATGGTCTCTTGGGGGTTGGAGGTCCTCCCTCCCAATAGCTGTATTGAGAATGAGGAAGAAATCACATGCAGTGGACTTACAGCTTTTTAACATCAGTTTGGTGTGTGCATAAGGCCTGTCGTACCATGTATTTTAAAACCCCTGAGGTATGGCATTTATTAGAACAATGGGAAGGGAAGATGGAGTGGCGTATGGGTGTACTTCAAATTTAAATGGAAATAAATCTACATCATATTAAGAAATTAAATTTTAGAATGTTTGCTACTTTTCAAAGAGCTTAATGTCACCAGGATACCAAGAATCCTTGAATTCTCCTCATGGCTTCAGTGGAAATGGAGAAATCTTGGTATCATATGAACAGGCAAAATAATTAGCTAATCTCTTCATTATGCACAGATATTGGTTTGTTATTTCTTGATTTCTTAACTCTTAATTTTTAACTTGGATGTTGATGGCACTACTCTTTAAATTTTGAGTTAGTCCTGTCTTCTGGCTGTTGCATATAATGTTATCTACTTCCATCTTTGTTATTCTTAAATTAATAGCAAAATCTAATTTTGTTTAGATGTGTCCATTAATGATCCGTAAAATGATCTGTCCGTTATTTTACATAAATTTTCTGATTTGTTCTTAGAAGCTTGATGGCTCACACTGACAGCATGAATAAGACATTAAAGGTAAATGGGGGAGGGATAAGGCTGATAAAGTGTTCTTGGGAGCCCCAGCAGAAACCTTACTAGACAGAGTGGGAGTCCTTTCACAAAATTATAGTCTTTTTGAAGTGTTTTTTTTCAGTGCCTGAAACAGGGACCCTGCCTTTTCTGGGACCTTTGGAAACAATTGATAAAATAAAACAACATTGATAGATAATAATGTAAAATAAAGTAGAAAATGGCATAATATTGATTAATCTAAGGAGACTAGTAGTTATCTCTGGTTAAGAGAAAACAATACTGTGATATTTTGCTCCAGATTTCCTAAATATTCTGTTTACCCTCCTGCTGTCTCTGGGGAATGTCAAATGCCTGCTTTGAAAGTTTCAAAGAACATCTGCGTTGTGTTGCCATTATTAGGCAGAATTTACTAGCTGATATTATTTATCAAAATGTTTTACTGTTGTGAAAAAGCATATTTTGCTGCTGTTGCTATCAAACTATCATGGCAGTCTGATACTTGGATGTTCTATTTTATTTTATTTTAAAGCAACAACAACAAAATTCCTGGTGTCAGATGACTATGTTAGAATTTCTGCTTTAATTTTAAGGATATTTCTGAATTTCCTGATGAAGAGGAAGAAATCAGGAACTTAATGGAAAATGCTTGAAACCAGTTCTTAAAAAGTTCAGTGCACTGGTTTTGTAAAATCACTTGTCAAGACTGTAGGAACTTGGCTTTGGTTTTGGTGAAATTGACTTTTCTTCCTTTTGTCCCTGTTCTTTAATTTAGGTCTTGCAGCTGTGCCTGAACTGATATTTAAATAAAATATGTATTTTAAAAGATATTATCATAATAAAACACTCCAGTTAAGTAAAATAAAGCATGAAGCAAAATTTTTAGTTTATCATTAAAAAGTGTTTCTGAATTCTCAGTGTCCTGTTTATAGAAATCCAGGGGAAAAATTACTTCTGGCTGAAAGATACTGAGTATGTTTGGGAAGCATAACTGGTCACATCTGAGTTGTTTCTCATTGATGTTCATTGAATATAGAAAATTCTTCAACCTAGGTAGAATGCAGCTCATTTATATTGCATTTTTGTTCTGGTTTCAGCCAAGATAGAGTTGGTTTTCTTCACAGAATCTAGCGTGAGGCTATGTTTTGGATTTGGGATGAGAAAATGTTGGTAAGGTGCTGTGTTTTGAGTTGTCGTTAAGTAGCCAAGGACAGTCCAGCTTCTTGTGCTGGCCTGCTAGCAAGAAGGCTGGGGGTGCACGGGAAGCTGGGAGGGGACACAGCCAGGACAGTTGACCCAGGCTGGCCAAAGGGATATTCCCTACCATACGACGTCATGCCCAGTACATAAACTGGAGTTGGCCGGGGAGCGGAAATCACTGCTCGGAGATGGGCTATCGATCACCGGGTGGTGAGAAATTGCTGTATTGGACATCACTTGTTCTTGTACATTCCTTTGTCAGTATTATTATTGTTGTTATCATTGTTTCTTCCTTCTCTCTTGCTGTCCTATCAAACTGTTTTTATCACAACCCACAAGTTTTTTTCCAATTTTCTCACCCATCGCACTGAGGGAAGGGGAAGTGAGCAAGTGGCTTCGTGGTGCTTAGTAGCCAGCTGGGGGTAAACCATGACAATTTTGAACCATCACAAAAGGAAGAGTTATTTTTGCCTCTATTGCTTCTGCTCATCACACAGAGTGGCAGGTCTTTGTTTTATGGCCTGGCTATGTGGAGTGAAAAAAACTCTGCATTTAGAGGTGGTAAATTCAAAATGGCATTAGGGGTCAGAACCATATTCAATAAAGTAAATAAAGGTATCTGAAGTGGACTCTGCCAGATTCTTTACATGTTGTTTGTGTATTAGATAAGCATGGCTATGTGTTTATTCCTTTGATTGCTAAAATTAAGGAATTATTTCAACACAATGCAAAGCTTTTAGCTTTTTCTACCTTGCTTGCTACCTGTTTCGATTTGACGGATGAAGGACATACCAAGTCTCTTGCTGCAGAAAAAGCATTACAAAACAGACTCCTCAGATGTGTCCTTGCTACCTCTGAAAAAGATATCTGATTTTGACATATATTTCTAAGTATAAGGATGCCTTTGAAGATACAGTATGGGATAACTTATGCAGCATTGCATCTCTAGTGGAAGGCTTATAGCCGCCTAACCTTTCACTGTCAAAGCCTGACTTTACAATTATGTTAATATACTTGGTATCAACTGCACACAAATATTTGAAGTCAAAGCATATTAGTTGATTCATGCCCTGACCCTCTTAATCTGTGAGTTCCTTCCCAGATTTCAGCCTCATATCTTATATGTCTTCTCCATTATGCAAAGTAACAAAAATTTTAACTGCTTAACCCCTTAAAATGCTATTGGTTTGTGACCTGAAGGTTTGCATTAGGCTACATTTCTCTAAGCCTTGTATCCCACCCACACTCAGAACTCTGATCCTGAGCACCCAATTTGAGAGTATCCAGGCTTCTCAATTTTTTTATTCTGCTCAAGAGGACATGAATCCACAGCTCCCACCTTGAATGGGTGACCAGCTGCATCTGGGATCATTAGCTGTCATAGAACAAAGTGGGTTTTGACTTGTTGAAACCCCAGGAAACAAGGAAGGTTTTATAATACATGCAGTAATCCAGATCCCTGTTCTGCTGCTGGCACCTCAGGTAGCTAATGTAAAGCTGGCCTAGGTGTATCTATCCTGCAGAACAACTGAAATCAACTGATAGGTTTGAAAAGTGATTACGGTAAACTACTCATGCATACTGTAAACAAACACAAGTTAAATTTAAGCTACTTACTTGAGTGGTGTTGACAGTCGTGTTTTTATAGCTACATTGTAAATGTGACCTAAATCCTTTTTCAGATTTGGCCTTTGGTAGTTTAGATCTCCATTGTTTTTTATTAGAACTGAGCCCCCATTTACTTTTTAAACACAGTGCCATTGGAAAAATTCCTTTCCAGATGAGAAGATTGGTTCATGTTTCAAGATACTTCATTGGTTTTATAACACTTTTTTTCCTTCCATCAAGTTATTCATGCTTTTTTCCCCCTGAATATTTAGTTACAGTACATACAACACAATTTGCACCAGTGCTATTTCTCCTGGTTATCTTTCTGCTGTAATTTATGCTGCTTTTGTATAACTCAGACCTATAAGAAAGCTGCAATTGTGGAAACTAAACATCTGGTGACATCTCAGTGCCTGCCTTTCTCACTCTCTGGTGTAACATGAACTTGGTTCAATGTTTCTTTTCTCTGCATTGGGAGCAAAGGTCGTGGTAAATAGAAAGCGGACATACTGTGAACAAATATCAGCTAGTGTTAATGGTATTTCCTATGTAAATATGCATATTGCTGAACTAAATATGGATCAAAGTGTCCTGAGTATTACAAAGGCTATCTGATTCAGAATATGTAGTTTAAAAGGAATTGGTACTTAGGTCTGATCCAGCTACTTCACAGTACAGAAATTGCACCCCTAAAAATGCTCTGCAGAACACAGTGAAAAATAAAAGACTTTCCATCTGTAATATTTAATGTATAACTGATAATCAGTTTTGGCAAATGTTAAAATGTCTATTTTTAGAAAAATATCTATCAAAATAGACATTTTATATATTTAAGTTATTAAAATAAATATTATATTTAGTATAATAAATTTGTTTATACTAATAAATTATATATTTAATATTTGTAAATATACCTTTTATAACTTATAATTACAATGTCTGTATTTTAGGAAAGAAAAAAATCATGCATCTGAACAATAAAATTGCAATTCTGGACATCTTAAACAAAAGATGCTACTCATTTTCCTGCCCGGGCCTCATTGTTTGATTTTTCCCAAACATGCTGTGGTTATGGATACTGCATTCATAAGATTCCCTTTATTTATGTTATAATGACAACAAAGAAAGGGAGGAGTACTGTACAACAGGGATTATGCTAGTATGAATGATACTCTAATAGAGAGACTGTTTTGTAGGTTAGTTCACCTGCTTTCTTTCCAGACTACCAACTTGTAACACCTAAAATGTTCCTCTAACATATAAAGTAATTGCTGCTTGGAAAAGTAATATTAAATGAGCCTGACTTTTTCCCCAAGACCTGAGGACTGATAGCTCCCTGATGAAGTCTGTGGGAAAAAGGAGGGCCCATAACCTTTGAAAAGTTTTTCATGTCTTTCACTGACTTTCAATGACATTAATAGCAATTGGAAATCTTGTCCTGTGACAACTCTCTGAGTGACCAGCAAGTCATGGATCATTCATTGAGAACTTCCACTACATAGAACCTTCCATTTATGGCACTCTTAAACAACCTTTTCTCTTTCTACCTCTTTAAGGATAGGTTTCATCTGCCAGTTCCATATTAATTAGAGTCTCCATATGCAAATGGTTCTTCTGATATTGTTTAAGGTGAATAAGAGAACTAGAATTTGTTTTTAATGTTGCTCTCTTCATAGAGAGGTTATATAATGAATGTTGAAATTAAAATTATAAAATTCTCTCAAATATTTTCAAAACAGGTAGAATATAGGGTGGTTATAGAGTGTTTATAGTTTATAATTGCTTTCCAGATCAGAGGGATCACCTTTTCCCTGCTCTGTGAAGCAGAAAAGCAGCACCACTCAACTCCTTGAGAAAAGTTCTTTGTGCCTTCGTACCAGAGGGAGCACCAATGACCCTTGTTTGGGATTCAGTGCTTATCCACAGGACAGAAGAAACAGTGTAGGAAACAACTTAGGTCAGAGACTCAAAAATGCAAGAAATTAAATCTTACCCTCAGGGGAATTTTTATTTCCAAAAGCAAAACTTATCAGATTTTGTCTAAAATCTAGCTGTTGCTGTTACCCATACATGTCAAACATATGGGTTCAGTATATAATTTTGTAATAACAGATAGCATTGTGCTGTACTTGTGTAATTATGCTGTAAGCCCCAAAATGCTCAGTGGAAATCCCTGCTCCATGGAAGTCTGGTTTTGCTACTAACTGAAACAGTTAACCAGACATACTGTTTGCAGAGATTAGTGCAGGGAAAAACAAATTATTGGCAACCTGTTAAAGTCAACACATTCACTATAAGGCGGATCACTGCTACTACTTTATTAACTTTGAAAACTAAACTAAAACTGCCCTGAGGGGGCTGTCTGAGGAGATCAGAATGGTACTGCTGAAACTGACCTGCCGCTGCTTCAAGAATAATCTAATAAAGTTAATGCTGGAGGTGGTATTTCAGAAGTGCTTGTAAAGGTAACCGTCATAATGCCCAGGAAAGCAGAAACTCTAGGGACTGTACCAAAAAACAGGAATATGAAAAAGTGAAGCTAGTGATGGAAAGAGGAGAAAATAGAAGTTTAATTAACAACATAATTGGCTTTGAAAATCAGTTCAGCCCTTCATTAAAAGTTCATTTGAAATTCATAGTGAAAGAAATGTGCCTTCAAATATTCTAACATATACTGAAGCTATAAGCAGACCAACCACAAGGTGACTAGGAAGGGAATTATGACATTTTGAGACAGCTTTTCAGCTAGTTCTAATTTATCACTAATTTATCTAATTTATTAGGGAATGGAGGTAGGGTTTTTGAAGGGAGGGTAGACACATTTCTCTATAAAACTGGTGAGACTGCATCTGGAGTGCTGTGTCTAGTTGTGAGTTTGCCTGTATGAGAGACATGGACATACTGGAGCAAGTCCATCAAAGGGCCACAAAAATGATCAAGGATTATCTGATATATGAGGAGAGGCTAAGAGAGCTGTGACTATTTAGCTTGGAGAAGAGAAGTATAAGGGGGATCTTAGCAATGTGCTTAAATACCTGATGGGCGGGAATAAAGATGGACTTTGAGTCTTACTAGTGGTGTCCAGTGAAAGAGCAAGAGACAATGGGTGTAAACTGAAATACAGAAGATTCCATTTAAGCTTAAGAAATACATTTTTTTACTGTGAGGGTGGTCAAACACTGGAAATGGTTGGCCAGAGATACTCTGGAGATTTGATCCTTCGAGACACTCAAAACCCTGGATGAGATCCAGAGCCACCTGCTCTAATTGCCTCTGCCTTGAGCAGTGGCACTGGTCTGGATCATCTCCAGAGCTTGCTTCCAGCCTCAACCATTCTGTGATTCTTTCATCTGAGCAAACTGATAAAAGGAGCAGGGGTGAAGAGGCTATTTTTTTTTTTCCCTATTCTTGGTAAAGAAATTGAAATCTGGTTTTCTTGAAGGCTGATATTCATGGGTGTGAAGAAAATGTCTGGATTCCTTTTCTTTGTTTTCTTCTGATATGCTTTTGGAAGGTCAGCTTTTCTAGAACTGCAGATAGCTTTAGAATTGTTTAAGAGGCATGTGGGAAGAAATAAAATGTCATTTCAATTGCAGATTGGGAGTTCTTGGAGCAAGTACCGTGCTTTTCTCTTTCAGCTCTTTCAGTCTACATTGTGCTCTTACAGTACTGCCAAAACTTAGAGAGGAAACATGGAAGAAAAAAAGACCATTTTTTCAAGTAGCTGCTAAGACAGAGTAACATCCTGTAGGAAATGTAGGTTATTCTAAATGACATGGAAAAGATAGCACAGGAGAAAGAGGGCATGCTCTGAGCAGGAGGTGAGTTATATTGTTGTCTGTTCTAGTCACAGAAAAAAATCACACAAGTCAGTGGAAGATGAAGATGTTCCTATTCCTTCATGGGTAGCTGTACAGAGATCTAAACCTTTCAGGTTTGACCATGTACTTCCTGTTAATTTTAAGTACATAGGATTGTCTGGAATTCTGTTAGCCTGTGACTTGGAAAGTGTCTCCCTGTTTTAACCTTTAAGTCTAACGTCCTGTCTCATCAAACAGGTTGCTACCTGTTACGTAGCCCTCACTGTAAGATGAGTTATCCCTAAGCAGAAATAAAAGAAAAGGTGATTCTGATGTTCAGTCCAATGAGGCAAGCAGTCCACCTAAAAATTTCCTTCTATCAATCTGGGTGCACATGTTTTTGTAATGCATTTGTTTCCACAACTTTTTAAGGTGTTGTGGGAAAGTCCTGCAGCCCTGTTCCTGTGCAACAAGAAAGCAAATGATTTGCTCAGCATCCTATGTATAAGTTATTATGTGCTGACTGGATTTCTTTGGTAACTGGGGTCCTAACTCAACAGAAAAATCCATCTCTAGCAAAGACTGTGTAAACTGTTCTGGTGGTTTGACCTTGGCTGGCTACCAGACATCTACCCAGCCTTTGTCTCACTCCCCCCTCAACAGGACAGGGAGAGAAAATAAGATAAAAAACACCTGTGAGCCAAGATAAAGACAGGGACATGACTTATCAATTATCATCACAGGCAAAACAGACTTGATTTGGGGAAAAATACTTTACTGACAATTAATATAGAGTTGGACAGAAAGAAACAAAGACAAAAACTGAAAATACTGTCCCACATACCCTCTTATTTCCAGGCTCAACTTCACTCCTTCATTCTTGACTCCTCTACCTCCTCCAGCTCTTGAAGGGCACAAGCGATGTTAACGGGAGGTTGCACTGTCTGTAACAGTTCCTCCTCACACTTCTCCCCTGACCCACTGTGGATCTTCTTCATGGACTACAGTCCTTCAAGATAAATCTGCTCCATCATGGGCTCTCCATGGGGTGCAGTTCCTTCAGGAAGTAATCCACCTGCTCCAGTGTGGGATCCTACATGGACTACAGTGTGGATATCTGCTCCACCATGGTTTTCTCCACAGGCTGCAGCAAGGTCCATGATTAGGTACTATTGCAATTTTGAAAAGAGTGAATATTCCTTTCCTATTTAAAGTATTGAATTTGGAACAATAAAACTGCTCACTGAATAGACAGAAATCAATAAATGGTATAGGTGAATTAAACCCTTAATCACAGTGTTGAGGAGTAGAGAAGCTTCTTTCCTAGAGAAAAGGATTTCACTGCCACTGTAAAAAGTTTTATGTTGAAGAAGTATGTGGCTGAATATTGCTGTATCAAATCAACACTACACTTCTACTGTTCATGTGCAATAAATCTTTAATCTTCTTAGCAAAACTTCATGCCCTTCAGTACTGCCCTTTCAAGGCTGAATTTGGCCTGAAATACCTTTTTTTTTTTAATTGCCCGTTTATTAAACCCATGTACTCCCAACCTCCAGCCTGCAGAAGTTCCAACTCGAAAACGAACAGCACGAAAGCCTTGCTGAATGTTAAGTTTGTTTCATTGCTAAAGTTGAATTGCATTATCTGGTTTGCTACAAATAGTTGCAAACCATTATTTGTAATCCTGTGGGGTGTGTTGACTGGCAAGTGATAAATTTATCATAAAAACAATTTCTTCAGAGCACTTATAGCAGCCAAAAAACAATGATTAATTGATTAGTGTCTGTTCTCTAGATAAGAAGCACATAATTTATTTACAGTTTTATCCTCAAATGCTCATCAGAGGCTGGAACATGAAAGTCAGTGCACTGCTTACATTGTTTTATTGCAAAAAAAGTATGTTGCTCTAGATTAAATAACCAAACATTGATAACTATCTTTCAACATTCGTTTATCAGAAGAAAATGGTGCAGATAGACAATATATTCTGTTGCTTCTCAGAAAAAAGAAAGAAAAAACAACAAAAGAAGTTATTGATGAAGAAAAGTACAGAGGAGGGAATGATTCTTGATACCTAATGAAAATCATAGCTTTTCTGAGGTAAAATGCTTATATCAGTTATTTCCTTCTCAGGGGATTCCTTTAAAGTCTGATTCTTAGACTATTGTATGTATACTCTTCACCTGTAAAATGAGAAACCCAACATCTTGTACATTCTATGTTACAAATACGAGTTGGGGTTACAAAGATCTCAGGTATGGCAGAAATTGAGATTATATTAATTGATTAAATAAAAATATTTTTTACACTTATACAACGGCTAAGCAATGCAACTACAAGCACACTGTGAATTTCATGTTACCTATCAAAAACATGTGTTTAAATGTTATGGGAAGACTTAAAATATGCATCTTCACATAGATAAAGAGGCATTGCTAATAATAGCAGTCAGTTTTGAAATATTCTTCCTGAACATTATTCACTTCCTGGAAAACTTCTTGAAAATCTCTGACTGTGACAGTGCTGGAAATGAATGGCTATGAATACTGAGTGCCTTAATAGAATGTTTATGTGTGAATATGTTGATTTATTTTAATGGACACTGTAAGAAAAACAAGCAAGAAGTTAAGGTCATTCTCAGCAAACACTTCAGAGCTGTTATGAGACTGTAGTAGGATGGAAAACAGCCTCAGAATCAGAGCAAGAAATACAATTTAACAAAGGGACTTTATCCTCTATATGGGGACAGAGAGTAGTTTGGTAATAGTATCAATTTACTTTTCCTGCTGTGTTGGCTGCAAATGTTAATTGTCTCTGGGTTACCTGCAGGTGCTCTTAAGTTTATATTGTTATGCATAAACAGTAGACTGTTTAAGAAATACTTTTCTTGCAAAATTAGTCCCTTCTATTTTAAATGAATGGTAGTTTGTCTCAAGGCTGAAACCCATTTCCTGAGCTGTCATAGACTATTCGTTTTATTTCAGAATATACTCCTTGTATGACTTTGATCTTCATGATCTTCACAGGATCAGATGGTGTCACAGCTTTGACTACTGCTTTCCAACTTTGGGGACATGTATTTTTTAGGACAGTGTAAAAGGAAGAACTGGTGTTTGCATTTTTGCATGTTAGTTTTCTATTGTACAAATGCCTAAGGGACTTCTAGAATCTGGTTTACAACGAATACAAGGCTGATTGTAGTAATCTTTTTTAATTGCAAGCAGCTATTCTTTTAAAGCTGAACTCAGTAAATAAAAAAATAAACTAAGAGTCTATTTTTCACTAATAAGATGAATATTGACAGCGTTATTAAATTATAGCAGTAAAAGGAATGCTTGATATTTGTGACTGTTTAAGAAGGGATAG
Source organism: Phaethon lepturus (assembly GCF_000687285.1). Taxonomy (NCBI): domain Eukaryota; kingdom Metazoa; phylum Chordata; class Aves; order Phaethontiformes; family Phaethontidae; genus Phaethon; species Phaethon lepturus. The sequence continues at coordinate 19,747 of NW_010526748.1, forward strand.
CACCTGTCCTAAGGAATTGTACCAGAAAATAACCAGATCTCATGATGAAGTGTTATTAAAGGCATAGTGTGCTGTGTAAATTGACATAATTCCTTTTTCAGCGCAGCAGTAGCAGATACATAAGAAGGACCAATGGAACAGGCTTGTACCACATACAAGCAACGGGCCGGTTCAATTTCCAAGTTCAAATAAGACTATTTATGGACAGACTTTTAGAGGGTTTATTTTTTGTACAATGAAATCAGGAATCAACAATTTTATGCATCAAGTTTCCTGCTGGACAAACCCATTGAAATTATAAGTAAAATAAAAAATGGGTAAGTTTTTTCGTTTTGTAGCTTTTGATCTGTTTGGTAGTTCTCTGCCTCTTTTCTGTTCTGGTTCCTTCACCTCTTCTCTTTTCTTGAATATTAAAAAGAAATAAATTTTATTGCATTCTCCAGTCGTCTTACTACTTTGCCATCTACTCACTGAAGAATTAGAAAAGCAACATCTGACCATAAATACTGCCTGCTTGTATTATTTCATTAGACCAAGGGAAAAACCATAATAGTACTTGACCAGAATTAGATAATACCCATATAAAGCTAACATAGCCTTTTCTTTTACATTAAACATGAATTTTTAATAATAAACTTATGAAAATCAAGTCTATTCAGGAACAAGCAGTAAAACTGGCAGTATTCATTTGATACGCTGAGGGTAGTGCACTCAGTTGTAATGAACTGTATATTCTGTATAATTCCATCATCCTATTCATCCATCATCAGTATTCAGAAAACACTGAGAATGTTTTAACACTAGCAAAGTAATGTAGAAACAGAGAACTCTCTGGAAATGGCAATCAGTAAATAGAATTCTCAAATGTTCTTCTTCAAGTCTCTTTTCTACCTTGTCTTAACATTTATCTTTAAAATTTATGTACATTTTCACCTGAAACTTTTTAAATTGACACTAAATCAGTGTTTTTTGGGAAGTAGAAATGCTTTTTATTACTCATAATACAGAACACTTCAGAAAAAAATCCTGAGTGTGCAATATATTTGAATTATGTTGCAGCATCAATGAGACTTAGATTCTCTAGAGAAATCTGTCACCAAAGCAAATGGCTAACTAGCAGAGGTGCTGTGTAACTCTAGATGGTAAATTATTATGAGATTGTAAATGGATTTATCACATTTATTTAGCATAATGTCATGAAACATAGTATAATGTCATAGTCAAAAATCCTGGAGTCACTGAATGACATGAATAATTTAGTACAAAGCCAAAGAAATCTCCAGTTGTCATATATGAAAACAGAGAATACATTATCTATAAAATGGAAATCTATTAGTCCTTACTTTTTACACCATATTTAGCTATTACTGAAAGTATTTCTTTTTGAAAAGAGAATCAGGAAGAGTGAAATAAGAGTGAACCAAGGGTTTTTTTTAGTAAACTAGGCTAGTTTATGAGTCAACATGTCATAGCCTATAACTTCCTGTAAATTAAATAAAACACAATATAAAAATACCTCTGCTGGGATGGAAAATTTGTTTATATTAGTAAAAAATTATTACCACGGTTTTAAACCAAACACTAGGTTAACTATGAAAGAATTTGATGCACTGTGTTTCTGGCTTGCTAAAATTTTTGTTCCATTTTTCTTTCCATGTTCTATAAAGAAAATTAAATATCGCACTGACAATGCCATTGTCCTATGTGTTAGAAAGATGTATATGTGTGCTTCTATGATGTAAATAATAAAAACCTTTCCACCTTGTCTATAAAAAAAACCCAGATAAGAATATGTTTAGGTCATTTATAAATGTTACTTTTATACATTCTAAAAAGTTGCATTCATGAAAAAGATTTTGAAAGACTTTCTGATTCATCAATAGACACTACCAGAAATTAAATGTGTTCCTCAAAGCACTTAAACATATCCTCCTCCCTTAGAGACTACATGAGATCCCATTGGTAATTAAAATTAAATTAAATTAATTAAAATTACAGTTTCATCCATACTTTTCACAAACTGTATGTACATGTGTTTCCTTAATACATGTTTAATAATGGGGCTTGATGCTCTTCTTGACCTATTGATTAGGTCTGTCTGAACTGACTGTATTTTCTGGTTTAGCAAATGTGGACTGAAAATCTTACTCTAATACTTTTAACTGAGATGTTACAAGATCATCCGCCAGTGGGAATTTGTTAGCATTTCTGGTCAATGGAAGTGGTAGATGAAAATGTTATAAACACCATGGGATCATGATGGTGTCTTGCTGCTATGGTTGCCAGTCTTTTCGAAAAAGAATATGTTCATCTTATATTCTGTGAAATACTACGTATCTTTCTTACTATTCTAGGGAAATCAATAAATTCTGCAATAAATGACCAAATTTATCTCTGGATGGCATTGTAACTTTATTGAGGTAATGACAGTGTTATTGTTGACCTTACTGGGGAGGACTGTGACCTCAGATGTTTAGTCAATGTACTTTACCTTTCATGTAAGAGCATGATTTAAGATTAAGTGCTGTGTTAAAAAGTCACATATGATCAAATCACAGAATCACAGAATGGTTGAGGTTTTAAGGGTCCTCTGGAGGTCATCTGGTCCAACCCATCCGCATAAGCATGGGGTACTGTCCTTTCAATATTATTCATATGTTCTAAGACTTTTTATAACTTATTTCTCAGATGATGCCTTTGGAGGGCAATATTCTTGTTATTTGCAGAGAATTGTCTATGTAAAAATGCCAATCATAACTTCATAAAAAATTTACACTGGTTCTGACATTTCATCCTTACCCACTCCAACCCTAGTCCTGTCTCTCTTCATTATGGCAACAGAACCATTTCTGTGATCATCTGACAATATCAACAAACACAAGGAAGTAAGAAGAGCTAAACCTCACCACTTTTTTTTTTTCCCCCATTCTATCATATGGTCACACAAAATTTTGTGATGCCAAAAGCAGTAGATGGAAAAAGACCTGGAAAGAACAGGGAAGAGACAGAGAGTAAGACAGTTCTGCTTTCTCCTGTGAGTATTCTGAGGTAGTGCAGACTGAGTTTTGTAGGAATAGCTGTTGGATTTTAATTTTGGATTCTGTATCATAGTGGCATTTTAGAGCTACATTCAAAACTAATCTGGACAAGTAATTGAAGTGCGAGGAGATGTATCCAGAGCACTCACTTTTGGGCAACTAATTTAGCTACCTAGTTTCCATTTGTTCCTCCTAACTTCTCCAGGTCAGAATCGCCATGATAGAGTGTCTGCATTGGATTGCATCCTGGAGAAGTTTTGTTCTCTCTATAGCCCACGGGGAAGGTGGAGATGCTCCAGCTGGGGTCCTGAAGGCTCTGCTTGCTAAGTATGGGAGATGTGCTCAAAGCTGCACCTGCACCACGTGGGATGTGCACTTTCCTGAACCCGCATGAGTGCTCTAATTGAATAAAGAATACATCCTCTTGTAAAACTCCTATGCTTGAGAAGTAACCATCTACCCCAAGTGTGAAACCTGATTTCCTCATGGAAGAAAGGACTTTGGTTTTGAAAAGAAAAAAGTAAGTACTGTGAAGAGAAGACAAGGCAGTATAGTTCCCAAGGTAACTAATCTTTTCTCTTTTTGTTAAACCCTAGAGCTCATGTAGGCAAAGAACAATCCTCACATGTCCACAAATGTATTCCAATATTTTTGAAGAACAATTTCAGTCATTGGATAACATTTTTGTCCAAGATAGAATTTGTCTGTTTAAAGTGGGAGAGACTGATATTTCCAGTGATGAAGGATTATGTACTTTATGACTAGTATGCTCTCTTTAATCCATTTTATTTCACATCTTGAAATTGTACTCATTTTAGTGGTACCTCCCAGAAGCCGAGAGGGATTTTAACAAAGTAATATCAGAATGCAAAATCACAATTACTCATTCAGGTATTTTAGTCTAGTCTTTTTTAAATATAAGCCAGGTAAGTCCTACTACAAAATCCCATGTGTAGAACAGTGCTAATGTTAATAAGGTAGATTACTCAAATACAGTATAGTCTTACCCATTCTGTCACCTTAAACTAGGAAACATTATGATTGCTATCATGAATAGGTAATTCTATTCCTATTCAAAACCTCAGCCCCATTTCTTGAGCTACTTTTATTTCATGCAAAGTGTGTGTGTTTAACTTGCAATGGAGGAGAAAGTACTATTCATTTCTGATTGCAAAACCACATTCTACCTGCATAAACAAAATCTTACTTTTTGCGGTGTGTTTAATGTAAGGATAGAAACAAAAGAAACAAAATCCATTGATCTTTTTAGTTACCTTAGTTGTTCCTGTTGAATGCTTGCTTTTAGAAACTAACTTATAAATGTAGAGGACACATGTAAAGTAACTGAGCTGGCAGCAAGGACAGTTTGGAGCATCCATTCCAAGAAAAAGTAATGAAAGGAACTAGGATGAAAACAGGTTTAAGACAATAGGAAAAATCTGTCTTAGAGAGTTATTTGGGGTTTTTTTGAAGTTCTTGCATATGTCTTTCCAGCTTTCTGGAGGACAGATTGACTTCAGTGTGAACTTGTAAGAACATTGAAGTGGGATTTTGGTCACTCATCTGTTGTTTGCAAGAACCCTTAATTTACTTGGTGGTTTCTTGCTAGATTTTAGCTCAAGACATTTATATTTTAATGGAGAAGACTGATCCACAGGGAAATGAGTGAATTGTCAGTGTCAAACTGTGGACAGGCTATAAAGTGTAGAAGGTAATCAACTATTGAACTTCTAGTCCTGGTCCCTGATCATTGCACAACATAGTTTTCATCAATTTATACTATACTTTGGATTTTAAAGAGACACATACTTTTTTTGAGGTTTTATTAATAACAGGAGCTGAGTAAAGGCATCCTCACTGTGGGATTACACTAAATACTTCCATTCGCTGCTGATTTTCCTGGTCATTATTAAATCTGACTACAGTAATATAAGTCCACCAAATGAGCAATATTCTAGTGGTAATCCACTAACAATATTTATACCTCCATACTTGTGGTTACCTTAGTCCAATGCAGTGAGCAAAACAAGTAGTAAAATCACAAGACTTTCCCTGCAAAGAACCCCTGGCTTAGAAAAATGTCCAACAACTCATGATGGATCTTAAAATCTATTACTAGGAGCCTGTAGTGTTGCTTTACTGCACCATTCCCATCAAAATTAGGAACACTATTTAACATCATTTGATGACTTCCATTTCTATATGAACCTTTCACACACTGCTGAAGAGAAACCTTCAACAGTAATGGGCTAGATGCTTCATACTGTTCTTGCAGTACCAGGACAGAGTAATAACATGAAGAGAGTACTAACCATTTAATAAAACAAAGTTTTTGGACAGTGGGATCAGGGTTGAGAGACCAGGAGCCATCTAATCCCATTAATTGTCTTCATTTGGTAATATGAAAATGCTAATATAAATAAAGAGAGAGATATATGTAGGAAGAGCAACATTATTGCTTACTGCTTAGGGCAAATTTGTGCTGTTAAATTTTATGTTTGTACTTGACAATAACCTTTCATATACTCAGCAATTTCATGATGATATTAAATCTACAATGAATAGATCACACAGTGATCACACAGATCACACAGTGTAATGAAAAGTTAGAAATTTATCAGGACCTACATCATGGATCCTTGAAATATATGAGGGTATTTTCAACAGCTTCTGTGGCCTTAGAGTCAGGTTGTGAATGCAGAGATGTATTCAAAGTATACTTGTCCCTTTTGTTATGGTTTTAAAAGACTGCTGTTACATTTCCTGTTCTATCATTTTACCCTGTTATAGCCTATGTCTTATAATAGAAATGCTGTTTATTGAGGAAGTATCCAAAAGCATGGGGTATTACAGGATTTTTGTTATACTAGATGTTGTCATAGGACAAGGGCTAATGCTTTTAAACTAAAAGAGGGCAGATTTAGACTAGATATACGGAAGAAATTTTTCACAATGGGTGTGGTGAAACACTGGAACAGGTTGTTCAGGAGTAAAACTATCACTTGTTAATCTAAGCTGTTAAACATCATAGTGTTATGTGATGATGCAAGAAAGCTAGAGGGCAAGGAAAGGTTTTTCACTGACTGTCAAAGTATATTTAAAATACGGAGCAATCTGTACATCCACAATTTTTATTTATATATGAAAAGCGGGGATTTGCAAAAATTAAAAACTATTTTTAGATCTGCTTTTCTCTTCAAAATAAGACAATAAGCAGAGAATAAAATCTTTGAAAATTTCATGTTCTTAAAATTAAAGGAAGCAAAATCTTTATAGAACTCTCAAGCTGATTGTCTTATGGAAAATGTTTAATTTGGAAAGCAGACATGATTTAAAAACAAAAATTATTTTGGAAATTAAATATTTTTCAAAATCAAGTCTGAATTGCAGATTCATATCTTTTGTATGTGGCATTTATGTCTGACTTAGGTTAACTTTACTTGGATTTTTGTTGTTGTTGCTCTATTTTTCATTTTCTAACACAGATATGGCCTAACATTTTGCTATATGAACATAGCATTATTTTCTCTTTTCACCTCAATAATAAGATTACTCCTTTTTCCTTCAAAAAACTCAACTCCTGGTTACAAATTAGCATGATGGTTAAAGCTGCATTTCTCCTAGGGGCTTTTTTAACTGGAATTTTTCCTTAAGTTAGTTGACTGCCAGGTAAGTCACAGTAGAAACTGTGGCTGGAACTGCTAGGACATTCCCTAGTAACAGTAGAACCAGGACACAAATAAAACTCAAAAGTTTGTATCATGGAATGGACTTTTAAAGAATTTCCAGAACCTTTATAAATGCATTAATTGGCATTTAACTAACCTGTGGTAGGAAATGCCAATGCTAGGTCTTGTCCCAGCTTCAGCCTTTAACTGCTGAAGTCAGGTACTGCATATGATGTCTAAGGCCACAGGAGGATGAGGTTGTCCACAGGTGCCTCTGGAGCCTGTTGGCAGGGCTCTGCTCCTCCTGGACTTCCAGGACAGCCACATGGTTTCATAGCTGATCTGATATGGATAGTGTCCTTGCACATTTGCAGGTCACTCATTTTCACTTGCAACCTAAACCAGTGTAGAACAGGATTTCTCATAATCCAAAATAAACTCATACATCCCTTAAAAGGAGTGCAGCTGTAACTTTGTTTAGTTTTTTCCCACTAGTTCTTAGTAGAGAAACAATTTACCATGACTACTCTTTGGATCCTCATAATTCATTGTACAACTATAAAAAAGCTGCTTTTATAAATGACACTTAAGTGGGACAGCAACCCTGAGAGACTGAATGCTGGTGACTATGGTGAGTTTGAGTAATTTCAGCATTCAGAAATAGCCAATCCATTGCCACAGGGAGACAATTTTTTAGTGCTGCTGCTGCTTTCTAAATGCTGCGACCTGGCTCCAAGCCTGGTTGCAAAGGCTTCAGGATTTTGGACGCCGTGCTCTTTTGCGGTAGCTTTCCTGGCATTACTTTCCCAGTGGCTTTACCTATCAGTGAGATATGGACTAGAAGTCAATTTACATTCCCACTCTTTC